>NW_025225486.1:0-28052 GCF_018294505.1 Triticum aestivum
ATAAGTATAGGCTATTTTTAGAGTCCGTATGTGTGGGGAAACAAGAGATAGGGTTGATTTCGGACCCCTCCACCAAGGGCCACGAAATTCCCCCCTCTTCCTCCATATATACAGCCCTTAGGGCATCGTTTAGACTTTGGGTTTTGTTTAGATTAAAAGTTTGCCATAGCTGCAACTTCGCGTACTTCGTTTGTGTTCAACGACCAGACAAAGGCGTCACAGAACCCCACCTTGATCAATAAAGCTTTCATCTTATATTCGCAATATCCAGATTGCAATCTTAGTTTCTTGCTTGTTCTTCGTTTGCTCGCAGGAAACAGACCTTCGTGGTCAGGTTGATCGTGCTCCGGCGTGGTCAATAACCTCTCGGAGTTGGTTTAGCGATTGCTAAGGCGCGACGTCCTCGCACGTTCGTAGTCGGATCGTCAAAGTCGACTTCCACCAAAGCGAAATCCACCATCTCATCGAAAGACGGGACACCTTTGCCTCTATCAGGTTTCCTACCTCGTGCACCTATTGATTTGTTGCCTCTTCCATCTTCGGAGAAGGTTAATTTTGATGCTAAACAACGTGCTGAATTGATTTTAAAAATGCATGAGTTAACTAAGGAAAACATTGAGCGTATGAATGCTAAATATAAACTTGCTGGAGATAAGGGTAGAAAACATGTTGTGTTTGCACCTGGAGATCTTGTTTGGTTACATTTGCGTAAGGATAGATTTCCTGATTTGCGCAAATCAAAGCTAATGCCACGTGCTGATGGTCCCTTTAAGGTGTTAGAGAAAATAAATGATAATGCATATAACTTGAGCTGCCTGCAGATTTTGGGGTTAGTCCCACTTTTAACATTGCAGATTTGAAGCCTTATTTGGGTGGGGAAGATGAACTTCCGTCGAGGACGACTTCATTTCAAGAAGGGGAGGATGATGAGGACATCAATACAATTGTTACACCCACAGCCCCTGCTGCTATACATACTGGACCAATTACTAGAGCTCGTCCACGCCAACTAAATTACCAGGTACTTTCGTTTCTTGGTAATGATTCTAATGTTCATGAGAATATGATGCTGCCTAAATTGGATACATTTGTTTTGCTTATAAATGAAGGGCCTAGCTTGGAGAAGGATGAACATTGGAGCAAGAACAAGCATGGAGATGATGGCATGCGCAAGGGGAACAAGAACGGAGTTACAAGTGATGATTTCAGGACTTTGAAGCCACCATAATGGGTGCATGAAGCCTTGGCCGAAATATACAAGATGCCACTTCATAAATTTCGTCCCGAGGCTATTTTAGGTGCTGCGTCACCTTATTATTGGGCCAGCCCCATGTAATTTCGAAATACATAAGTATAGGCTATTTTTAGAGTCCGTATGTGTGGGGAAACAAGAGATAGGGTTGATTTCGGACCCCTCCACCAAGGGCCACGAAATTCCCCCCCTCTTCCTCCATATATACAGCCCTTAGGGCATCATTTAGACTTTGGGTTTTGTTTAGATTAAAAGTTCGCCATAGCTGCAACTTCGCGTACTTCGTTTGTGTTCAACGACCAGACAAAGGCGTCACAGAACCCCACCTTGATCAATAAAGCTTTCATCTTATATTCGCAATATCCAGATTGCAATCTTAGTTTCTTGCTTGTTCTTCGTTTGCTCGCAGGAAACAGACCCTCGTGGTCAGGTTGATCGTGCCCCGGCGTGGTCAATAACCTCTCGGAGTTGGTTTAGCGATTGCTAAGGCGCGACGTCCTCGCACGTTCGTAGTCGGATCGTCAAAGTCGACTTCCACCAAAGCGAAATCCACCATCTCATCGAAAGACGGGACACCTCTGCCTCTATCAGTTCTTCATACCTACAGTCCACGAAAAAGCCACACAAAAAAAATTAGGGTTAGTTCATCATATCCGAACCAATCTGAGCCTTTGCATAATCTTTTTAGGGTTTTGCTTTGTTGAATTTGCGGTTGCATCGTCGTGTCTAGTTGCTGGTCTTAGTGTCTAGTCTTTTAGAGTTTCGAGTTCTGGTCATAAGTTGTCACGCTGCCGCCGCACCATCTTCATGGCCCCTGCCATCTACCACCACCGCTTATCCGACACCGCTCCGAATCCGTATCCATATACCACCACCAATCCGTGTCCATATACCACCACCGATCCATATCCATATACTACCACCGCTACCACCACCGCTGCCATATACCACCACCATATATCCACCACCAATCCGAGTTCCTTGCTTATTAAGTTTGTTTTCGAGATCCATCTAGATTCTGATTCGTGTTTCCTTGCCGGAGTAGGTTTCGGAAAAAAAAAGAGTCGGGTAGCCACGCTCTGTTTAGGCCCAAAATTTTTCGAAAACGCATTTTTCGAAAAAAATTCTGGCTATCCTATTTTTAGGTGTTTCTGAGTGTTTTGAGACAGGTGCCATTATAGGAAGTTTTTTTTGACCTGTTTCCAGTTTTTGGGTCCGGGCAGTCGAAAAAAAAAATTGGTCGAAAAAATTTCGTGCCCATCCTGTCCGTTTGAGCTAGGAAGAGTTTTGAGACACTCGCCATTATAGTGATTTTTCGCAAAAAAAAAGCAGCGCAAAAAAAAAGAGCGCAAAAAAAAGAGCGAAAAAAAAATTCAGAGTGTGCTTTTCCCTTGTTTACGTGCCGCGCCGTGATTTTGTTGGTGTTCTAGGCTCGCGTCTCTAGCACAGTCTAGCCTAGGACCAGCACAGTACCGTCGTTGAGCGTTTATTCAACTTTGCATCTCTGAATTGATTATTGCTGACCCTTTTTGCTACCATACTATAAGCCTTCCCAGCTCCACATACATCTACGTCGTGTGTTTGACTCTCCCTGGTAATCGCTCTATCCAAGCTTTGAGAGTTTTTGACTACAACGGTTGCCGATCACCGCCTGCTGCTGGGTAAGAACTGGTAAGAATTTGAGATTTGCTTGACGGATTTGTGGTACACCACCACCACTTCTTAGTAGTCTGTAGGATCATATTCTTGTGTGTTTCTATTGCTGCTAACCATGCCAGGATCACAAGCCGACGAGATTGACTGGGAGAACTTATCGAACAAGGAGCTTCATGATAAGTTTCAGCAAATGATGACTGAACAGGTACAAGATGTGCTGAACAATTTTGAAGAGGCCATGGAGAAGATCACTGGCCTTGAGAAGACGTTCGAAACAAAGCTCGATAACAGATTTAATGAACTGCTTGCGCGTCTTCCACCACCGGCTGCACCTGTCGCACCTCTGCAACAACAACAACTACGCCCCCTTACGAATCAGTATGGACGAGCACAGCGTGTTCCTATTGTGCCAGGACAAAATTCTGGTGCCGCTGTTACTGCTGTTGGTGCTTCTTTGGCTCCTGCTACTGCTCCTGCTGGTACCCAGGAGGATGATGAGTATGCGGGCGATTATGAGGATGAGGTTGATCAAAATCAGATCTACAAGCAGCCACCACCAGTAGGTCGACCTCAGGTATATATTCGTAATGGTAGGCCTGCACCACCACCTCAGGTACGAGATGATGTCCATATTCCTAAACTGAAATTGAATATTCCACCATTTGAGGGTAGATATGTTCCTGATATATATCTTACTTGGGAGTTAGAAACTGAACAACGATTTACATGTTTACAATATCCTGAGGAGAGACGAGTTGCTGCTGCTGTTTGTGCTTTCACTAGTTTTGCATGTGTATGGTGGTCTGAACATTGTAGATTATATCCTATTCCAACTACTTGGGCTGCTTTGAAAACTGCTATGCGTACGTGTTGGGTTCCACCATATTATCAACGTGAATTGCTTCAAAAATTGCAGCGTTTAAGACAAGGAAAGAATTCTGTAGAAGAATATTATCAGGAATTACAAACTGGCATGATTAGATGTGGTATTGTTGAGGAGAATGAAGCTATGCTTGCACGTTTTCTGGGTGGATTAAATAGAGAGATTCAGACCATTCTAGACTATAAGGAGTATACTAATATCACTCGTTTATTCCATCTTGCTTGTAAAGCTGAACGTGAAGTGCAGGATCAACAAGCATTGGGGCGAACTAACTTTTCTGCAGGCCGACCTTCATCATGGACACCACGTGCATCTTCTACTTCAACTGCACCAGCACCTCCATCAGGTGCCACCTCCAGCCGTGATACAAGAAAACAGGCACAACCACCATTATCTGCCAAGAGCGCACCTGCGGGGCCTACACAGCGTTCTTCTTCTTCCATAGCATCAACAGGGCACACAAGTGATATTATTTGTCGTCGTTGTAAGGGAGGAGGTCATTATGCGAGAGAATGCAAATCTCCGTGTGTGATGATTGCTACCGCGGATGGTGGATATGAGTCTGCTAGTGACTATGATGAGGAGACTTTGGCTCTTATTACACGTGAAGAACATGGTGGACATGATTCTGATAATGAGACGCAATACGTGGCTCCTGAAGACGCTGACAGGTATGATGTTTAGTTGCTCAACGTGTTTTGAGTGTGCAGATCACACAAGCTGAGCAAAATCAGAGGCACAATTTTTTCCATACCAAGGGAGTTGTGAAGGAACGTTCTGTGCGCGTCATCATAGACGGAGGGAGCTGCAACAACTTGGCTAGCATGGAGATGGTCGAGAAGCTTTCTCTCACCACAAGACCACATCCACATCCTTACTACATCCAATGGTTCAACAACAGCGGCAAGGTTAAGGTAACACGTACTGTTCGTGTGCATTTTAGTATATCTACATATGCTGATTATGTTGATTGTGATGTGGTACCTATGCAAGCATGTTCCTTATTACTTGGTAGACCATGGCAATTTGATAAAAATTCTGTACACCATGGTAGAAACAATCACTATACTCTTGTTCATAAGGATAAAAATATTACTTTGCTTCCTATGACTCCTGATTCCATTTTGAAAGATGATATTAATAGAGCTAATAAAGCAAAACAGGAGACGAATAAGAGTGAAAATCAGATTGTGGCAAAAGAATTTGAGCAACAAATGAAGTCTAATAGTAAACCATCTAGTGTTGCTTCTGAAATTAAATTGAAAAGTGCATGTTTATTTGCCACCAAATCTGATATTGATGAACTAGATTTCAGCAAATCTGTTTGCTATGCCTTTTGTTTGGGGTACCGCACAGGAAGAAGCCTTCACGGTATTGAAAGATAAGTTGACACATGCTCCTTTACTCCAACTTCCTGATTTTAATAAGACTTTTGAGCTTGAATGTGATGCTAGTGGAATTGGATTAGGAGGTGTGTTATTACAAGATGGCAAACCTGTTGCATACTTTTCTGAAAAATTGAGTGGGCCTAGTCTGAATTATTCTACTTATGATAAAGAATTATATGCTCTTGTTCGGACTTTAGAAACATGGCAACATTATTTATGGCCCAAAGAATTTGTTATACATTCTGATCATGAATCTTTGAAACATATTAAAAGTCAAGCTAAACTGAATCGTAGACATGCTAAATGGGTTGAATTCATTGAGACTTTCCCTTATGTCATTAAACACAAGAAGGGAAAAGAAAATGTTATTGCTGATGCATTGTCTCGTCGCTATACTATGCTTTCACAACTTGACTTCAAAATATTTGGTTTGGAGACCATCAAAGATCAATATGTGCATGATGCTGGTTTTAAAGATGTAATGCAGAATTGTAAAGAAGGAAGAATGTGGAACAAGTTTGTTGTTAACGATGGATTTGTGTTTCTTGCTAACAAGCTATGCATTCCAGCTAGCTCCGTTCGTCTTTTGTTGTTGCAGGAGGCGCATGGAGGATTAATGGGACACTTTGGCGTGAAGAAGACGGAGGACTTACTTGCTACACATTTCTTTTGGCCAAAGATGAGACGGGATGTTGAGCGTTTTATTGCTCGCTGCACTACATGTCAAAAAGCTAAGTCACGACTCAATCCTCATGGTTTATATATGCCTTTGCCTGTACCTACTGTTCCTTGGGAGGATATATCTATGGACTTTGTTTTAGGTTTACCTCGAACAAAGAAGGGGAGGGATAGCATATTTGTTGTCGTGGATAGATTCTCGAAAATGGCACACTTTATACCATGTCATAAAAGTGATGATGCTGTTAATGTTGCTGATTTGTTCTTTCGTGAAATTATTCGCTTGCATGGTGTGCCAAATACTATTGTTTCAGATCGTGATACTAAATTTCTTAGCCACTTTTGGAGATGTTTATGGGCTAAGTTGGGGACTAAACTGCTTTTTAGTACTACTTATCACCCCCAAACTGATGGACAAACTGAAGTAGTCAATAGAATGTTGTCTACTATGCTTAGGGCTGTTTTGAAGAATAATAAGAAAATGTGGGAGGAATGCTTGCCTCATATTGAATTTGCTTATAATCGTTCATTGCATTCTACTACTAAGATGTGCCCTTTTGAAGTTGTGTATGGTTTCCTACCTCGTGCACCTATTGATTTGTTGCCTCTTCCATCTTCGGAGAAGGTTAATTTTGATGCTAAACAACGTGCTGAATTGATTTTAAAAATGCATGAGTTAACTAAGGAAAACATTGAGCGCATGAATGCTAAATATAAACTTGCTGGAGATAAGGGTAGAAAACATGTTGTGTTTGCACCTGGAGATCTTGTTTGGTTACATTTGCGTAAGGATAGATTTCCTGATTTGCGCAAATCAAAGTTAATGCCACGTGCTGATGGTCCCTTTAAGGTGTTAGAGAAAATAAATGATAATGCATATAAACTTGAGCTGCCTGCAGATTTTGGGGTTAGTCCCACTTTTAACATTGCAGATTTGAAGCCTTATTTGGGTGAGGAAGATGAACTTCCGTCGAGGACGACTTCATTTCAAGAAGGGGAGGATGATGAGGAGATCAATACAATTGTTACACCCACAGTCCCTACTGCTATACATACTGGACCAATTACTAGAGCTCGTGCACGCCAACTAAATTACCAGGTACTTTCGTTTCTTGGTAATGATTCTAATGTTCATGAGAATATGATGCTGCCTAAATTGGATACACTTGTTTTGCTTACAAATGAAGGGCCTAGCTTGGAGAAGGATGAACATTGGAGCAAGAACAAGCATGGAGATGATGGCATGCGCAAGGGGAACAAGAACGGAGTTACAAGTGATGATTTCAGGACTTTGAAGCCACCATAATGGGTGCATGAAGCCTTGGACGAAATATACAAGATGCCACTTCATAAATTTTGTCCCGAGGCTATTTTAGGTGCTGCGTCACCTTATTATTGGGCCAGGCCCATGTAATTTCGAAATACATAAGTATAGGCTATTTTTAGAGTACGTATGTGTGGGGAAACAAGAGATAGGGTTGATTTCGGACCCCTCCACCAAGGGCCACGAAATTCCCCCCTCTTCCTCCATATATACAGCCCTTAGGGCATCGTTTAGACTTTGGGTTTTGTTTAGATTAAAAGTTCGCCATAGCTGCAACTTCGCGTACTTCGTTTGTGTTCAACGACCAGACAAAGGCGTCACAGAACCCCACCTTGATCAATAAAGCTTTCATCTTATATTTGCAATATCCAGATTGCAATCTTAGTTTCTTGCTTGTTCTTCGTTTGCTCGCAGGAAACAGACCCTCGTGGTCAGGTTGATCGTGCTCCGGCGTGGTCAATAACCTCTCGGAGTTGGTTTAGCGATTGCTAAGGCGCGACGTCCTCGCACGTTCGTAGTCGGATCGTCAAAGTCGACTTCCACCAAAGCGAAATCCACCATCTCATCGAAAGACGGGACACCTTTGCCTCTATCATAGAGCCACTCAATTCATCAAGCATATCATCTAGCCTAGGAATAGGATGACGATAACGAATAGTAATATTATTAATGCCTCTACAATCAACACACATACGTGATGTACCATCCTTTTTCGGCACTAGAATAATAGGAACAGCACAAGGACTAAGGGATTCGCGTATATAACCTTTGTCGAGAAGCTCTTGTACTTGACGCATAATCTCCTTCGTCTCCTCTGGATTGGTACGGTATGGTGCACGGTTTGGCAGTGAAGCACCGGGAATTAAGTCAATCTGATGCTCAATCCCTTGAATAGGCGGTAATCCCGGTGGCACGTCTTGTGGAAAGACGTCAGCGAACTCCTGCAAAATGTTAGTGACAGCAGGAGGCAAAGAGGAAGGCACGTCCTCGAATGAAAATAATGCCTCTTTGCACACAAAAGCATAGCAAACAGATTTGCTGAAATCTAGCTCATCAATATCAGATTTGGTGGCAAAAAAACATGCACTTTTCAATTTAATTTCAGAAGCAACACTAGATGGTTTATTATTAGGCTTCATTTGTTGCTCAAATTCTTTTGCCACAATCTGATTTTCACTCTTATTCGTCTCCTGTTTTGCTTTATTAGCTCTATTAATATCATCTTTCAAAATGGAATCAGGAGTCATAGGAAGCAAAGTAATATTTTTATCCTTATGAACAAGAGTATAGTGATTGTTTCTACCATGGTGTACAGAATTTTTATCAAATTGCCATGGTCTACCAAGTAATAAGGAACATGCTTGCATAGGTACCACATCACAATCAACATAATCAGCATATGTAGATATACTAAAATGCACACGAACAGTACGTGTTACCTTAACCTTGCCGCTGTTGTTGAACCATTGGATGTAGTAAGGATGTGGATGTGGTCTTGTGGTGAGAGAAAGCTTCTCGACCATCTCCATGCTAGCCAAGTTGTTGCAGCTCCCTCCGTCTATGATGACGCGCACAGAACGTTCCTTCACAACTCCCTTGGTATGGAAAAAATTGTGCCTCTGATTTTGCTCAGCTTGTGTGATCTGCACACTCAAAACACGTTGAGCAACTAAACATCATACCTGTCAGCGTCTTCAGGAGCCACGTATTGCGTCTCATTATCAGAATCATGTCCACCATGTTCTTCACGTGTAATAAGAGCCAAAGTCTCCTCATCATAGTCACTAGCAGACTCATATCCACCATCCGCGGTAGCAATCATCACACACGGAGATTTGCATTCTCTCGCATAATGACCTCCTCCCTTACAACGACGACAAATAATATCACTTGTGTGCCCTGTTGATGCTATGGAAGAAGAAGAACGCTGTGTAGGCCCCGCAGGTGCGCTCTTGGCAGATAATGGTGGTTGTGCCTGTTTTCTTGTATCACGGCTGGAGGTGGCACCTGATGGAGGTGCTGGTGCAGTTGAAGTAGAAGATGCACGTGGTGTCCATGATGAAGGTCGGCCTGCAGAAAAGTTAGTTCGCCCCAATGCTTGTTGATCCTGCACTTCACGTTCAGCTTTACAAGCAAGATGGAATAAACGAGTGATATTAGTATACTCCTTATAGTCTAGAATGGTCTGAATCTCTCTATTTAATCCACCCAGAAAACGTGCAAGCATAGCTTCATTCTCCTCAACAATACCACATCTAATCATGCCAGTTTGTAATTCCTGATAATATTCTTCTACAGAATTCTTTCCTTGTCTTAAACGCTGCAATTTTTGAAGCAATTCACGTTGATAATATGGTGGAACCCAACACGTACGCATAGCAGTTTTCAAAGCAGCCCAAGTAGTTGGAATAGGATATAATCTACAATGTTCAGACCACCATACACATGCAAAACTAGTGAAAGCACAAACAGCAGCAGCAACTCGTCTCTCCTCAGGATATTGTAAACATGTAAATCGTTGTTCAGTTTCTAACTCCCAAGTAAGATATATATCAGGAACATATCTACCCTCAAATGGTGGAATATTCAATTTCAGTTTAGGAATATGGACATCATCTCGTACCTGAGGTGGTGGTGCAGGCCTACCATTACGAATATATACCTGAGGTCGACCTACTGGTGGTGGCTGCTTGTAGATCTGATTTTGATCAACCTCATCCTCATAATCGCCCGCATACTCATCATCCTCCTGGGTACCAGCAGGAGCAGTAGCAGGAGCCAAAGAAGCACCAACAGCAGTAACAGCGGCACCAGAATTTTGTCCTGGCACAATAGGAACACGCTGTGCTCGTCCATACTGATTCGTAAGGGGGCGTAGTTGTTGTTGTTGCAGAGGTGCGACAGGTGCAGCCGGTGGTGGAAGACGCGCAAGCAGTTCATTAAATCTGTTATCGAGCTTTGTTTCGAACGTCTTCTCAAGGCCAGTGATCTTCTCCATGGCCTCTTCAAAATTGTTCAGCACATCTTGTACCTGTTCAGTCATCATTTGCTGAAACTTATCATGAAGCTCCTTGTTCGATAAGTTCTCCCAGTCAATCTCGTCGGCTTGTGATCCTGGCATGGTTAGCAGCAATAGAAACACACAAGAATATGATCCTACAGACTACTAAGAAGTGGTGGTGGTGTATCACAAGTCCGTCAAGCAAATCTCAAATTCTTACCAGTTCTTACCCAGCAGCAGGCGGTGATCGGCAACCGTTGTAGTCAAAAACTCTCAAAGCTTGGATAGAGCGATTACCAGGGAGAGTCAAACACACGACGTAGATGTATGTGGAGCTGGGAAGGCTTATAGTATGGTAGCAAAAAGGGTCAGCAATAATCAATTCAGAGATGCAAAGTTGAATAAACGCTCAACGACGGTACTGTGCTGGTCCTAGGCTAGACTGTGCTAGAGACGCGAGCCTAGAACACCAACAAAATCACGGCGCGGCACGTAAACAAGGGAAAAGCACACTCTGAAATTTTTTTTTCGCTCTTTTTTTTTTGCGAAAAATCACTATAATGGCGAGTGTCTCAAAACTCTTCCTAGGTCAAACTGACAGGATGGGCACGAAATTTTTTTTTTCGACCAATTTTTTTTTTTTGACTGCCCAGACCCAAAAACTGGAAACAGGTCAAAAAAAACTTCCTATAATGGCACCTGTCTCAAAACACTCAGAAACACCTAAAAATAGGATAGCCAGAAATTTTTTCGAAAAATGCGTTTTCGAAAAATTTTGGGCCTAAACGGAGCGTGGCTACCCGACTCTTTTTTTTTCCCGAAACCTACTCCGGCAAGGAAACACGAATCGGAATCTAGATGGATCTCGAAAACAAACCTAATATGCAAGGAACTCGGATTGGTGGTGGATATATGGTGGTGGTATATGGCAGCGGTGGTGGTAGCGGTGGTAGTATATGGATATGGATATGAATCGGTGGTGGTATATGAATCGGTGGTGGTATATGGATACGGATTAGGAGCGGTGGCGGATAAGCGGTGGTGGTAGATGGCAGGGGCGATGATGATGGTGCGGCGGCGGCGTGACAACTTATGACCAGAACTCGAAACTCTAAAAGACTAGACTCTAAGACCAGCAACTAGACACGACGATGCAACCGCAAATTCAACAAAGCAAAACCCTAAAAAGATTATGCAAAGGCTCAGATTGGTTCGGATATGATGAACTAACCCTAATTTTTTTTTGTGGCTTTTTCGTGGACTGTAGGTATGAAGAACAGACTCGATCTAAACTACGAAAAACTGTAAAATCTCACCGAGCAACCTGGAAATCTGATACCACTTGATAGAAGCAAAGGTGTCCCGTCTTTCGATGAGATGATGGATATCGCTTTGGTGGAAGTCGACTTTGACGATCCGACTACGAACGTGCGAGGACGTCGCGCCTTAGCAATCGCTAAACCAACTCCGAGAGGGTATTGACCACGCCGGAGCACGATCAACCTGACCACGAGGGTCTGTTTCCTGCGAGCAAACGAAGAACAAGCAAGAAACTAAGATTGCAATCTGGATATTGCGAATATAAGATGAAAGCTTTATTGATCAAGGTGGGGTTCTGTGACGCCTTTGTCTGGTCGTTGCACACAAACGAAGTACGCGAAGTTGCAGCTATGGCGAACTTTTAATCTAAACAAAACCCAAAGTCTAAACGATGCCCTAAGGGCTGTATATATGGAGGAAGAGGGGGGAATTTCGTGGCCCTTGGTGGAGGGGTCCGAAATCAACCCTATCTCTTGTTTCCCCACACATACGGACTCTAAAAATAGCCTATACTTATGTATTTCGAAATTACATGGGCCTGGCCCAATAATAAGGTGACGCAGCACCTAAAATAGCCTCGGGACAAAATTTATGAAGTGGCATCTTGTATATTTCGTCCAAGGCTTCATGCACCCATTATGGTGGCTTCAAAGTCCTGAAATCATCACTTGTAACTCCGTTCTTGTTCCCCTTGCGCATGCCATCATCTCCATGCTTGTTCTTGCTCCAATGTTCATCCTTCTCCAAGCTAGGCCCTTCATTTGTAAGCAAAACAAGTGTATCCAATTTAGGCAGCATCATATTCTCATGAACATTAGAATCATTACCAAGAAACGAAAGTACCTGGTAATTTAGTTGGCGTGCACGAGCTCTAGTAATTGGTCCAGTATGTATAGCAGTAGGGACTGTGGGTGTAACAATTGTATTGATCTCCTCATCATCCTCCCCTTCTTGAAATGAAGTCGTCCTCGACGGAAGTTCATCTTCCTCACCCAAATAAGGCTTCAAATCTGCAATGTTAAAAGTGGGACTAACCCCAAAATCTGCAGGCAGCTCAAGTTTATATGCATTATCATTTATTTTCTCTAACACCTTAAAGGGACCATCAGCACGTGGCATTAACTTTGATTTGCGCAAATCAGGAAATCTATCCTTACGCAAATGTAACCAAACAAGATCTCCAGGTGCAAACACAACATGTTTTCTACCCTTATCTCCAGCAAGTTTATATTTAGCATTCATGCGCTCAATGTTTTCCTTAGTTAACTCATGCATTTTTAAAATCAATTCAGCACGTTGTTTAGCATCAAAATTAACCTTCTCAGAAGATGGAAGACGCAACAAATCAATAGGTGCACGAGGTAGGAAACCATACACAACTTCAAAAGGGCACATCTTAGTAGTAGAATGCAATGAACGATTATAAGCAAATTCAATATGAGGCAAGCATTCCTCCCACATTTTCTTATTATTCTTCAAAACAGCCCTAAGCATAGTAGACAACGTTCTATTGACTACTTCAGTTTGTCCATCAGTTTGGGGGTGACAAGTAGTACTAAAAAGCAGTTTAGTCCCCAACTTAGCCCATAAACATCTCCAAAAGTGGCTAAGAAATTTAGTATCACGATCTGAAACAATAGTATTTGGCACACCATGCAAGCGAATAATTTCACGAAAGAACAAATCAGCAACATTAACAGCATCATCACTTTTATGACATGGTATAAAGTGTGCCATTTTCGAGAATCTATCCACGACAACAAATATGCTATCCCTCCCCTTCTTTGTTTGAGGTAAACCTAAAACAAAGTCCATAGATATATCCTCCCAAGGAACACTAGGTACAGGCAAAGGCATATATAAACCATGAGGATTGAGTCATGACTTAGCTTTTTGACATGTAGTGCAGCGAGAAATAAAACGCTCAACATCCCGTCTCATCTTTGGCCAAAAGAAATGTGTAGCAAGTACGTCCTCCGTCTTCTTCACGCCAAAGTGTCCCATTAATCCTCCTCCATGCGCCTCCTGCAACAACAAAAGACGAACGGAGCTAGCTGGAATGCATAGCTTGTTAGCACGAAACACAAATCCATCGTTAACAACAAACTTGTTCCACATTCTTCCTTCTTTACAATTCTGCATTACATCTTTAAAATCAGCATCATGCACATATTGATCTTTGATGGTCTCCAAACCAAATATTTTGAAGTCAAGTTGTGAAAGCATAGTATAGCGACGAGACAATGCATCAGCAATAACATTTTCTTTTCCCTTCTTGTGTTTAATGACATAAGGGAAAGTCTCAATGAATTCAACCCATTTAGCATGTCTACGATTCAGTTTTGCTTGACTTTTAATATGTTTCAAAGATTCATGATCAGAATGTATAACAAATTCTTTGGGCCATAAATAATGTTGCCATGTTTCTAAAGTCCGAACAAGAGCATATAATTCTTTAGCATAAGTAGAATAATTCAGACTAGGCCCACTCAATTTTTCAGAAAAATATGCAACAGGTTTGCCATCTTGTAATAACACACCTCCTAATCCAATTCCACTAGCATCACATTCAAGCTCAAAAGTCTTATTAAAATCAGGAAGTTGGAGTAAAGGAGCATGTGTCAACTTATCTTTCAATACCGTGAAGGCTTCTTCCTGTGCGGTACCCCAAAGAAAAGGCACATCTTTCTTTGTAAGCTCATTGAGAGGTGCAGGAATGGTGCTGAAATCTCCCACAAAACGCCTATAGAATCCAGCGAGGCCAAGAAAACTCCTCACTTGTGTGACCGTTTTGGGTTGCGGCCAACTCGCAATAGCTTCAATCTTGGCTTTATCAACTTCAATTCCCTGTGGAGTAACAACATAGCCAAGAAAAGATACTCGGTCGGTGCAAAAGGTGCACTTCCCAAGGTTACCAAACAAACGTGCATCACGTAGAGCAATAAAAACAGCACGTAAATGTTCCAAATGTTCTTCCAAAGATCTGCTATAAATCAATATGTCATCAAAGTAAACTACCACAAATCGTCCAATGAAAGCACGTAAAACTTCGTTCATTAATCTCATGAAAGTACTAGGTGCATTAGTTAACCCAAAAGGCATGACTAACCACTCATATAATCCAAACTTAGTTTTGAATGCTGTTTTCCATTCATCTCCCAATTTCATACGAATTTGATGGTATCCACTACGTAAATCAACTTTGGAGAATATTGTAGAGCCACTCAATTCATCAAGCATATCATGTAGCCTAGGAATAGGATGACGATAACGAATACTAATATTATTAATGCCTCTACAATCAACACACATACGTGATGTACCATCCTTTTTCGGTACTAGAATAATAGGAACAGCACAAGGACTAAGGGATTCGCGTATATAACCTTTGTTGAGAAGCTCTTGTACTTGACGCATAATCTCCTTCGTCTCCTCTGGATTGGTACGGTCTGGTGCACGGTTTGGCAGTGAAGCACCGGGAATTAAGTCAATCTGATGCTCAATCCCTCGAATAGGCGGTAATCCCGGTGGCACGTCTTGTGGAAAGACGTCAGCGAACTCCTGCAAAATGTTAGTGACAGCAGGAGGCAAAGAGGAAGGCACGTCCTCGAATGAAAATAATGCCTCTTTGCACACAAAAGCATAGCAAACAGATTTGCTGAAATCTAGCTCATCAATATCAGATTTGGTGGCAAATAAACATGCACTTTTCAATTTAATTTCAGAAGCAACACTAGATGGTTTATTATTAGGCTTCATTTGTTGCTCAAATTCTTTTGCCACAATCTGATTTTCACTCTTATTCGTCTCCTGTTTTGCTTTATTAGCTCTATTAATATCATCTTTCAAAATGGAATCAGGAGTCATAGGAAGCAAAGTAATATTTTTATCCTTATGAACAAGAGTATAGTGATTGTTTCTACCATGGTGTACAGAATTTTTATCAAATTGCCATGGTCTACCAAGTAATAAGGAACATGCTTGCATAGGTACCACATCACAATCAACATAATCAGCATATGTAGATATACTAAAATGCACACGAACAGTACGTGTTACCTTAACCTTGCCGCTGTTGTTGAACCATTGGATGTAGTAAGGATGTGGATGTGGTCTTGTGGTGAGAGAAAGCTTCTCCACCATCTCCATGCTAGCCAAAAAAATTTTGGGCCTAAACGGAGCGTGGCTACCCGACTCTTTTTTTTTTCCGAAACCTACTCCGGCAAGGAAACACGAATCGGAATCTAGATGGATCCCGAAAACAAACCTAATAAGCAAAGAACTCGGATTGGTGGTGGATATATGGTGGTGGTATATGGCAGCGGTGGTGGTAGCGGTGGTAGTATATGGATATGGATCGGTGGTGGTATATGGACACGGATTGGTGGTGGTATATGGATACGAATTCGGTGCGGTGGTGGTAGATGGCAGGGGCGATGATGATGGTGCGGCGGCGGCGTGACAACTTATGACCAGAACTCGAAACTCTAAAAGACTAGACTCTAAGACCAGCAACTAGACACGACGATGCAACCGCAAATTCAACAAAGCAAAACCCTAAAAAGATTATGCAAAGGCTCAGATTGGTTCGGATATGATGAACTAACCCTAAATTTTTTTTTTGTGGCTTTTTCGTGGACTGTAGGTATGAAGAACAGACTCGATCTAAACTACGAAATACTGTAAAATCTCACCGAGCAACCTGGAAATCTGATACCACTTGATAGAGGCAAAGGTGTCCCGTCTTTCGATGAGATGGTGAATTTCGCTTTGGTGGAAGTCGACTTTGACAATCCGACTACGAACGTGCGAGGACGTCGCGCCTTATCAATCGCTAAACCAACTCCGAGAGGTTATTGACCACGCCGGAGCACGATCAACCTGACCACGAGGGTCTGTTTCCTGCGAGCAAACGAAGAACAAGCAAGAAACTAAGATTGCAATCTGGATATTGCGAATATAAGATGAAAGCTTTATTGATCAAGGTGGGGTTCTGTGACGCCTTTGTCTGGTCGTTGAACACAAACGAAGTACGCGAAGTTGCAGCTATGGCGAACTTTTAATCTAAACAAAACCCAAAGTCTAAACGATGCCCTAAGGGCTGTATATATGGAGGAAGAGGGGGGGGGGGGAATTTCGTGGCCCTTGGTGGAGGGGTCCGAAATCAACCCTATCTCATGTTTCCCCACACATACGGACTCTAAAAATAGCCTATACTTATGTATTTCGAAATTACATGGGCCTGGCCCAATAATAAGGTGACGCAGCACCTAAAATAGCCTCGGGACGAAATTTATGAAGTGACATCTTGTATATTTCGTCCAAGGCTTCATGCACCCATTATGGTGGCTTCAAAGTCCTGAAATCATCACTTGTAACTCCGTTCTTGTTCCCCTTGCGCATGCCATCATCTCCATGCTTGTTCTTGCTCCAATGTTCATCCTTCTCCAAGCTAGGCCCTTCATTCGTAAGCAAAACAAATGTATCCAATTTAGGCAGCATCATATTCTCATGAACATTAGAATCATTACCAAGAAACGAAAGTACCTGGTAATTTAGTTGGCGTGCACGAGTTCTAGTAATTGGTCCAGTATGTATAGCAGCAGGGACTGTGGGTGTAACAATTGTATTGATGTCCTCATCAGTCGTCTCCACCAAATCGATAGTTATCATCTCATCGAAAGATCGGGACACCCTCGCCTCTATCAAGTGGTATCAGTTTTCAGGTTGCTCGGTGAGAATTTCCAGTTTTCCTAGATTAGATTTACTTTCTTACCTATTGTCCAAGAAAAAGCCACAAAAAAGAGTTAGATCTATTCATCCTTGGTCCAAGCCAGTCTGAGCCTTTGCAATTTTCTTTTCATTGATTGCATAGTTGAATTATTGATTGCATCGTCGTGTCGAGTTGCTGGTCTTAGTGTCTAGTTCGTTTAGAGTTTCGAGTTCTGTTCACATTAGTCACGCCACAGCTGCATCATTATCTCTTCCGCTGTCCACCACCCATCCATCAATTTCCACCACGTGCTACCCACCATTCATTGTCATAATAATAATTGAGATCGTTCACATCTTCACTTGATCCAATCTGCATCTTATCTAGTTTGTTTTGGAAAGAGGGAGAAAAAAAGAGAGAAAAAAAAGAGAGAAAAAAAGGAAAAAAAAGTCAGAGAAAAATAAGGAGAGAAAGAAAAAAAAGTGTGAGGAAAAAAAAGAGAGAAGAAAAAAAAACAAAAAAATCGGCACAAACTTTTTCAGAGGAAAGTTGGAGACAAAGTTGTTGATATATCCTGCTTGGCTGTTGTTTCACCTCATTATCTTCACTGCTGTTGTGATCTTCACTTATATCTTGCTGTCAAGAGCTACTTAGTATCCTTCATTGATGCTAGTTGTGCTACGCCGTGACCTCATTAGTGTTCTAGGCTCGCGTCTCTAGTCCGGTCTAGCCTAGGACCAGCACAGTACCGTCGTTGAGCGTTTATTCAACATTGCATCTTTGAATTGATTATTGCTAATCTTTTGCTACCATATATAGCCAACCCAGCTCCACATATTTCTACACCGTGTATACGTACGCTCCCCTGGCAATCGCTTTACTCAATATTCGGAGTTACTTGACACTGCTGGTTGCCGATCACCGCCTGCTGCATGGTAAGAACTTGTAAGACATTGATATTTGCTTTACTGTGAGCGTTTTACCACCACATCCTAGTAGTTATAGGAACATTATTTTTGGGTTTTGTTTCTTGTTCTACTAATCATGACAGGATCCAGAGTCAATTCATGGGCTTTGTCGATCGCAGGAGACGTGCCACCACCTTTGCAAATACCACAACCGTCACGAGAGGTGCACAAACATTCAAATGCACATGATCAGGTTAATGTATCTATACCACCATTTAATGGCCGTTTTAAACCTGCTTTATATATTGAATGGGAGTTCGACATAAAAAACATATTTGCTTCCCATAATTTCGATGAACATAAAAAGGTTAAGGTTGCAGTTGGTTCTTTCACTGGTTATGCTTTGGTTTGGTGGAGTGAATATTGTCGGTTACACCCTGATTATATACCTACTACTTGGGATGATTTGAAACTTGCCATGCGACATACTTTCGTCCCTGCTTATTATACTCGTGACATGATTAAGAAGTTGCAACACTTAAAACAAGGTAGTGAAACTGTAACAAAGTATTATGATGATTTACAAACTACCTTGTTGCATTCCTCTTTAGAAGAAAGTGAAGATGATTTTGTGGATAGATTTTGGGGAGGATTAAACCGTGATATTCAAGAGATACTAATTCATGAAGAGTGTTATCCTATGGACCATTTGTTTCATCTTGCTTGCAAAGTTGAACAGGAAATAAAACGACGTGTTGGCCACGAGGAGAACAAGCGCACGGTGCACATTCCAAGAGTTGATATGATTGTTCCTTCAACTACTAGGCATACTATGACAACCACATCCGTTGTTGTCAGGACTACATCACCTCCACCATGTGACACATCGCCCCCGAGAGTGGCTACATCATCTGAGTTGATCATAAGAGGTAATGACAAAGGTACTGATCTTCCATCTCTACATGAGAATGATGAATGCCTTGTCAATTTGAATGCACCATCTGATGAGCAACACACTACTTTGATCACACCACCTATTTTAGAGGACTACGTTGATAATTTGACTTTGCCATGTGATCAAACAACTGAAATACCAACAATTTTGAGTGCACCCATTGAATTAAGTATTGATGCAAAAGAACCAATGTTTAATCATTTTGATATGACCTCTAATCTTGGTGATGATTCTGTGTTGAATGACTTATTGCATGTTTGCTTATTTAAGCATGTTGTAGCATGTAAATTTGATGCAAGTAAGGTTTATTCACCAATGTTGGGATGGTTTAATGATGAACATTGTCAATCTTTTGAAATGAATAAGAGCTTCACTTATATGTGCAAACTGAGTTGCAATATTTTCATGCCTTCTACTTCTTGTGATAATTTTTTGGCTTTAGATTTTATGAACTATGCAAGTTACTCATCTATTCATGTGTCATATATGCAAAAATCAAGGGAAGTAAAAATGGATGACATATACATATACAACATGTACACCATGTCTCTTTTGTTAGCCACGTTTCAGATTAAGCAACGCCGAGGACGGCTTTATTTTCAAGAAGGGGAGGATGATGAGGACATGACTACCTTGGATATGACCAAAAATATTGCATATATGCATATTTGTCAGGTGATTTCTAGTGCAAACTATTCAGTAATCTATTTATGTTATCCAGAACAAAAATACTTCACACACTTTTGTGTTTTGTCTAATTGCAGGTGTATGGGACATTTGTACAATCCACATATGAAGATAAGGAAGAAAGAGATGATTATTTGCTGTCCAAAAAGTTCTCTCACGTCACTTTTGGCCCAAGAGAAGATAGAGTCCAAGTCTCTCACGTTCTGGATTCAGATTCGGACTGCACAGACACACCTGACTCAAAACAGACACAAGTTTTTCATACGGACTCCGAATTGGGTGATTCTTTTTTTGTTGGAAACTAGATTTCGTGCACTTTCCAACCCAATTGGAATCACCTTCAAATTCGTCCGGAGCGTTGAGTTGTGGACGAAACAATCTGATGCTGCAGCAGAATCCGAGTCAAACTACAAGTCCAAAGGTGTTACATCACCTCCACTTGGGCCCATTGGCCTTGTACGACCTAGATTTAGTTTTAGGCTGCCTTGGGACGTCCTCCCACCTCCTTGGCCGCCACCCCTTGCTCCTATATAAGTAGATCCATCTAGTAGCTTTTCCTTGGGATTTTTTTAGTTAAAAGTTAGCCATTGCAACTTCGTGTACTTCGTTTGTGTCCAACGACCAGACCAAGACCGCTTTCGGATCCCCACCATTATCAATACTTCATATATATTCGCAATATTCAGATTGCTTTATCATATTCTTGCTCGTTCTTCGATTGCTTGCAGTAATAGACCTTCGTGGTCAGGTTGATCATGCTCCAGCGTGGTCAATAACCTCTCGGAGTTGGTTTAGCGATTGCTAAGGCGCAACGTCGTGCACGTTTGTAGTCGGACCGTCAAAGTCGTCTCCACCAAATCGATAGTTATCATCTCATCGAAAGATCGGGACACCCTCGCCTCTATCATTGAATGTGATGCTAGTGGAATTGGATTAGGAGGTGTGTTATTACAAGATGGCAAACCTGTTGCATACTTTTCTGAAAAATTGAGTGGGCCTAGTCTGAATTATTCTACTTATGATAAAGAATTATATGCTCTTGTTCAGACTTTAGAAACATGGCAACATTATTTATGGCCCAAAGAATTTGTTATACATTCTGATCATGAATCTTTGAAACATATTAAAAGTCAAGCTAAACTGAATCGTAGACATGCTAAATGGGTTGAATTCATTGAGACTTTCCCTTATGTCATTAAACACAAGAAGGGAAAAGAAAATGTTATTGCTGATGCATTGTCTCGTCGCTATACTATGCTTTCACAACTTGACTTCAAAATATTTGGTTTGGAGACCATCAAAGATCAATATGCGCATGATGCTGATTTTAAAGATGTAATGCAGAATTGTAAAGAAGGAAGAATGTGGAACAAGTTTGTCGTTAACGATGGATTTGTGTTTCGTGCTAACAAGCTATGCATTCCAGCTAGCTCCGTTCGTCTTTTGTTGTTGCAGGAGGCGCATGGAGGAGGATTAATGGGACACTTTGGCGTGAAGAAGACGGAGGACGTACTTGCTACACATTTCTTTTGGCCAAAGATGAGACGGGATGTTGAGCGTTTTATTGCTCGATGCACTACATGTCAAAAAGCTAAGTCACGACTCAATCCTCATGGTTTATATATGCCTTTGCCTGTACCTAGTGTTCCTTGGGAGGATATATCTATGGACTTTGTTTTAGGTTTACCTCGAACAAAGAAGGGGAGGGATAGCATATTTGTTGTCGTGGATAGATTCTCAAAAATGGCACACTTTATACCATGTCATAAAAGCGATGATGCTGTTAATGTTGCTGATTTGTTCTTTCGTGAAATTATTCGCTTGCATGGTGTGCCAAATACTATTGTTTCATATCGTGATACTAAATTTCTTAGCCACTTTTGGAGATGTTTATGGGCTAAGTTGGGGACTAAACTGCTTTTTAGTACTACTTGTCACCCCAAACTGATGGTCAAACTGAAGTAGTCAATAGAACGTTGTCTACTATGCTTAGGGCTGTTGTGAAGAATAATAAGAAAATGTGGGAGGAATGCTTGCCTCATATTGAATTTGCTTATAATCGTTCATTGCATTCTACTACTAAGATGTGCCCTTTTGAAGTTGTGTATGGTTTCCTACCTCGTGCACCTATTGATTTGTTGCCTCTTCCATCTTCGGAGAAGGTTAATTTTGATGCTAAACAATGTGCTGAATTGATTTTAAAAATGCATGAGTTAACTAAGGAAAACATTGAGCGTATGAATGCTAAATATAAACTTGCTGGAGATAAGGGTAGAAAACATGTTGTGTTTGCACCTGGAGATCTTGTTTGGTTACATTTGCGTAAGGATAGATTTCCTGATTTGCGCAAATCAAAGCTAATGCCACGTGCTGATGGTCCCTTTAAGGTGTTAGAGAAAATAAATGATAATGCATATAAAATTGAGCTGCCTGCAGATTTTGGGGTTAGTCCCACTTTTAACATTGCAGATTTGAAGCCTTATTTGGGTGAGGAAGATGAACTTCCGTCGAGGACGACTTCATTTCAAGAAGGGGAGGATGATGAGGACATCAATACAATTGTTACACCCACAGCCCCTGCTGCTATACATACTGGACCAATTACTAGAGCTCGTGCACGCCAACTAAATTACCAGGTACTTTCGTTTCTTGGTAATGATTCTAATGTTCATGAGAATATGATGCTGCCTAAATTGGATACATTTGTTTTGCTTACAAATGAAGGGCCTAGCTTGGAGAAGGATGAACATTGGAGCAAGAACAAGCATGGAGATGATGGCATGCGCAAGGGGAACAAGAACGGAGTTACAAGTGATGATTTCAGGACTTTGAAGCCACCATAATGGGTGCATAAAGCCTTGGACGAAATATACAAGATGCCACTTCATAAATTTCGTCCCGAGGCTATTTTAGGTGCTGCGTCACCTTAATATTGGGCCAGGCCCATGTAATTTCGAAATACATAAGTATAGGCTATTTTTAGAGTCCGTATGTGTGGGGAAACAAGAGATAGGGTTGATTTCGGACCCCTCCACCAAGGGCCACGAAATTCCCCCCCTCTTCCTCCATATATACAGCCCTTAGGGCATCGTTTAGACTTTGGGTTTTGTTTAGATTAAAAGTTCGCCATAGCTGCAACTTCGCGTACTTCGTTTGTGTTCAACGACCAGACAAAGGCGTCACAGAACCCCACCTTGATCAATAAAGCTTTCATCTTATATTCGCAATATCCAGATTGCAATCTCAGTTTCTTGCTTGTTCTTCGTTTGCTCGCAGGAAACAGACCCTCGTGGTCAGGTTGATCGTGCTCCGGCGTGGTCAATAACCTCTCGGAGTTGGTTTAGCGATTGCTAAGGCGCGACGTCCTCGCACGTTCGTAGTCGGATCGTCAAAGTCGACTTCCACCAAAGCGAAATCCATCATCTCATCGAAAGACGGGACACCTCTGCCTCTATCATGTTTATGGGCTAAGTTGGGGACTAAACTGCTTTTTAGTACTACTTGTCACCCCCAAACTGATGGACAAACTGAAGTAGTCAATAGAACGTTGTCTACTATGCTTAGGGCTGTTTTGAAGAAGAATAAGAAAATGTGGGAGGAATGCTTGCCTCATATTGAATTTGCTTACAATCGTTCATTGCATTCTACTACTAAGATGTGCCCTTTTGAAGTTGTGTATGGTTTCCTACCTCGTGCACCTATTGATTTGTTGCCTCTTCCATCTTCGGAGAAGGTTAATTTTGATGCTAAACAACGTGCTGAATTGATTTTAAAAATGCATGAGTTAACTAAGGAAAACATTGAGCGTATGAATGCTAAATATAAACTTGCTGGAGATAAGGGTAGAAAACATGTTGTGTTTGCACCTGGAGATCTTGTTTGGTTACATTTGCGTAAGGATAGATTTCCTGATTTGCGCAAATCAAAGCTAATGCCACGTGCTGATGGTCCCTTTAAGGTGTTAGAGAAAATAAATGATAATGCATATAAACTTGAGCTGCCTGCAGATTTTGGGGTTAGTCCCACTTTTAACATTGCAGATTTGAAGCCTTATTTGGGTGAGGAAGATGAACTTCCGTCGAGGACGACTTCATTTCAAGAAGGGGAGGATGATGAGGACATCAATACAATTGTTACACCCACAGGCCCTGCTGCTATACATACTGGACCAATTACTAGAGCTCGTGCACGCCAATTAAATTATCAGGTACTTTCGTTTCTTGGTAATGATTCTAATGTTCATGAGAATATGATGCTGCCTAAATTGGATACATTTGTTTTGCTTACAAATGAAGGGCCTAGCTTGGAGAAGAATGAACATTGGAGCAAGAACAAGCATGGAGATGATGGCATGTGCAAGGGGAACAAGAACGGAGTTACAAGTGATGATTTCAGGACTTTGAAGCCACCATAATGGGTGCATGAAGCCTTGGACGAAATATACAAGATGCCACTTCATAAATTTCGTCCCGAGGCTATTTTAGGTGCTGCGTCACCTTATTATTGGGCCAGGCCCATGTAATTTCGAAATACATAAGTATAGGCTATTTTTAGAGTCCGTATGTGTGGGGAAACAAGAGATAGGGTTGATTTCGGACCCCCACCAAGGGCCACGAAATTCCCCTCTCTTCCTCCATATATACAGCCCTTAGGGCACCGTTTAGATTTTGGGTTTTGTTTAGATTAAAGTTTGCCATAGCTGCAACTTCGCGTACTTCGTTTGTGTTCAACGACCAGACAAAGGCGTCACAGAACCCTACCTTGATCAATAAAGCTTTCATCTTATATTCGCAATATCCAGATTGCAATCTTAGTTTCTTGCTTGTTCTTCGTTTGCTTGCAGGAAACAGACCCTCATGGTCAGGTTGATCGTGCTCCGGCGTGGTCAATAACCTCTCGGAGTTGGTTTAGCGATTGCTAAGGCGCGACGTCCTCGCACGTTCGTAGTCGGATCGTCAAAGTCGACTACCACCAAAGCGATATCCATCATCTCATCGAAAGACGGGACACCTTTGCCTCTATCACCATGACAAGCTCTCGCGATCAACGAAGGAATAGACCTTCTCCCAGGAAGACCCGATCAGACTCGGAATCCCGGTTTACAAGACATTTCGACAATGGTAAAACAAGACCAGCAAAGCCGCCCGAATGTGCCGATAAATCCCGATAGGAGCTGCACATATCTCGTTCTCAGGGCACACCGGATTGTCCAAACTTCCGATAGGCCAGCCCAGAGTTGCCCCTGGTGGCCACCGGCGGTTGACAGGTTGGACCAACACTCACAACGAGCACTGGCCCGGGGGGGATAAAATAAAGATGACCCTCGAGAGCGCGACTCCCAAGGGAAAAAGGGCTAGGTGAGGCAAATGGTAAAACCAAGGTTGGGCCTTGCTGGAGGAGTTTTATTCAAAGCAAACTGTCAAGGGGGTCCCATAAATCACCCGACCGCGTAAGGAACGCAAAATCCGGGAACATAACACCGATATGACGGAAACTAGGGCGGCAAGAGTGGAACAAAACACCAGGCAAAAGGCCGAGTCTTCCACCCTTTACCAAATATATAGATGCATTAATAATATAAGAGATATTGTGATATCCCAACCAAAATCCTGTCCACCATGGAGAGATCTTCAACTTCACCTGCAACTAGCGACGCTATAAGAGGGGGCTGAGCAAAAGCGGTAACATAGCCAAACAACGGTTTGCATAGGAAAGGTGTCAAAGGTTAGAGGTTCATGGCAATATGGGAGGCTTGATGAGCAAAAGATAGGTAACGCAGCATAGCGATAGAACGAAGCAACTAGCATAGCAATGATAGTAGTGAGATCCAGGGTAGCGGTCATCTTGCCTGAAATCCCGCAAGGAAGAAGAATGAGTCCATGAAGAAGACGAACGGATGAAGCTGAACCACCGAAGACGAACGAATCCTCACGATCGCAACGGAAACAGGAACTATCAAAAAGAAGCACACAACATGGTAAACACACCACACATGAACAAGGCATGATGCACACACGAGCATGATGCAAGACAAAACTAGATGAGGCTACTCATGGCTAGAGATGATGCAAACAAGAGCAACACATCAAGGCAAGTTTAAATGAGGCCGGGAACAACATATAACAATTCCGGTAAGTCCTCATATGCATATTTCGAAATTGGTCCAGATCTGAATAAACCTTATGTTCAAATTGTTAAACAGCAAGTTAAGAAGCACCAAGATGATCTACACGAGATTCTAGTCAAGTTACATATAAAGTTCATTTAATTCGGAGCTACGGCCTAGAAGATATGAGCAAAACAAGATAAACATGACATTGATGCAAAATGCATACAAACATCAAGCAAACACCTCAAAACAAGGATGCAACATGATAATATGAAGCTACATGCAAAATCAAGCAAGTTTCATATAGAGCACACTCAAAACGGAGCAACGGTTCAACACACACACATGAAACAAGTTTAAAGGACAAGCTATCCAAAACAGCAACTAGGCATATTGCCAGCATCAAAACAACATGCTACAGAACCTCTATATGAAAACAAAAGACATGGGCATGATGTACAGGTAAAGCATAACGAAACATGAACACTGAGCTATCTCCAGAAATCACTAGAACATGCTCAAACACACATAGTAAGATTGCAAGTAATAACAAATCCAGACTTTGCAGAAAATAACATCACGATGCAATGTTCAGAGCTATCAAACAACATGTTACAGGAACTTATCATGGCAAACAAAGGCATGGCATGAATCTACTAATTGCATAGATCAAGAGTCCCTTACTGACCATAAGCCAAAAAGGATCAGAAAATATGATGGCACCCATGTAAACATAGCAAGTTATAATACAGATTCAAACATGGCAGGAACAGAATTATGAAGACATGTAGATGAGCTTGTACCACTCACCACAGAGCAAAACATGGCATGGCAAGGGACCCAACAGTAAGAAGACATATTTGTGAAGCTAAGCATGGCAATAGCAAGGTCATAGGGTGCATGGAACACTAGCAAAACACATGGGAACAATTGAACTTAATGTTAACAGGCTGACAGCAACATTATGAAGCAACTTTGGAGCAAGATATGAACAAGCTACAGCGAGCTATAAATGCAACCAAGGGCATGGATGGATAGAGGATGACATGTAGATCAAAACATGTTTATAGAACATCTCCAGATTATGCATAGAATGATTAGTAGCAACATGTTTATATAGCATCATGAAATAACAGATTCAGCCTAGCAAAACAGCAACATCATGTACCCTACTTAACAAGCTCGATTCACTCACCACAAGTCATTGCATGACAAGATAAGCATAGCATCATCAAGAAGACATGTTTGTGTAACCGACCAAGGCAAGAACAAGTCCATAGCATGCAAGGATCAACTACAACAACCTTGGCTAAATTGAATAACATGTAAACAATCTTCCAGGAAACATTTTGAAGCAAAAGTAGAGCACTCAAATGACATGCTAGACTACTCCACAAATGCAAACAAGGGCAGGGATGGATAGAGCATAACCACATGTTCAAAACTACCTTACTGAAGTATCTCAAAATATGCATGGATCTCTCTGTAGCATCAAGTTTACATGGCATCAAAATAACAGCAGAACATGGACTAAAATCAGCAACATCACGATGCCTAGTTTGCATGCTTGTGATAGTCACCACATTGATCACAAAAACTCATGGCATACACCACTGTAAAGAAGACATGGCATAGTTCAAAACACATGTAGACATCAACCTCATAGGATGCACACATCAATCATGGCCAAAATGACAAAAGAGCTCGTTCTGATAACAAACATCAGATAACATCATGAAGCACTCTTACAACGATGATTCAAGCATCAAGATGACCCCAAATGAATATGATGCAATGTAATGGAATGATGCACTCGTCTAGATGAACAATTTGACATATTACACGCACAAAACGGAGCTACGGATGCAGAGATACGACAGGTCGAACATGGCATGAAAATTACACACACAATCGGGGACTTAGACGAAAAAATATACCCTCGGGCGAATCGGGATGGAGAGGTGCGGGGACGACGGGATCCGGGACGCGGAGGCCATTTGCTTCGGTGGCCTGGTGGATCTGGTCCACCTCCAGATCCGGTGACGGAGGATGACGCTGGCGAGGTCGGCGCGGACTCCGGCGAGGTTGGAGGCGGCGATGGCGGCCACGGCGGGGCGGCAGCGACGGGGATGCGCGGGCGCCGGAGGGGCGGGGCGGCGCCGGCTGGGAGGCGCGGCT
>NW_025225486.1:29202-151368 GCF_018294505.1 Triticum aestivum
TCAACCCTATCTCTTGTTTCCCCACACATACGGACTCTAAAAATAGCCTATACTTATGTATTTTGAAATTACATGGGCCTGGCCCAATAATAAGGTGACGCAGCACCTAAAATAGCCTCGGGACGAAATTTATGAAGTGGCATCTTGTATATTTCGTCCAAGGCTTCATGCACCCATTATGGTGGCTTCAAAGTCCTGAAATCATCACTTGTAACTCCGTTCTTGTTCCCCTTGCGCATGCCATCATCTCCATGCTTGTTCTTGCTCCAATGTTCATCCTTCTCCAAGCTAGGCCCTTCATTTGTAAGCAAAACAAATGTATCCAATTTAGGCAGCATCATATTCTCATGAACATTAGAATCATTACCAAGAAACGAAAGTACCTGGTAATTTAGTTGGCGTGCACGAGCTCTAGTAATTGGTCCAGTATGTATAGCAGCAGGGGCTGTGGGTGTAACAATTGTATTGATGTCCTCATCATGCAGCTATGGCGAACTTTTAATCTAAACAAAACCCAAAATCGAAACGGTGCCCTAAGGGCTGTATATATGGAGGAAGAGAGGGGAATTACGTGGCCCTTGGTGGAGGGGTCCGAAATCAACCCTATCTCTTGTTTCCCCACACATACGGACTCTAAAAATAGCCTATACTTATGTATTTCGAAATTACATGGGCCTGGCCCAATAAAATGGTGACACAGCACCTATAAGTGGCATCTTGTATATTTCGTCCAAGGCTTCATGCACCCATTATGGTGGCTTCAAAGTCCTGAAATCATCACTTGTAACTCCGTTCTTATTCCCCTTGCGCATGGCATCATCTCCATGCCATTTCTTGCTCCAATGTTCATCCTTCTCCAAGCTAGGCCCTTCATTTGTAAGCAAAAGAAATGTATCCAATTTAGGCAGCATCATATTCTCATGAACATTAGAATCATTACCAAGAAACGAAAGTACCTGATAATTTAATTGGCGTGCGCGAGCTCTAGTAATTGGTCCCGTATATGTAGCAGTAGGGGCTGTGGGTGTAACAATGATATTGATGTCCTCATCATCCTCCTCTTCTTGAAATGAAGTCGTCCTCGACGGAAGCTCATCTTCCTCACCCAAATAAGGCTTCAAATCTGCAATGTTAAAAGTGGGACTAACCCCAAAATCTGCAGGCAGCTCAAGTTTATATGCATTATCATTTATTTTCTCTAACACCTTAAAGGGACCATCAGCACGTGGCATTAACTTTGATTTGCGCAAATCCGGAAATCTATCCTTACGCAAATGTAACCAAACAAGATCTCCAGGTGCAAACACAACATGTTTTCTACCCTTATCTCCAGCAAGTTTATATTTAGCATTCATACGCTCAATGTTTTCCTTAGTTAACTCATGCATTTTTAAAATCAATTCAGCACGTTGTTTAGCATCAAAATTAACCTTCTCCGAAGATGGAAGAGGCAACAAATCAATAGGTGCACGAGGTAGGAAACCATACACAACTTCAAAAGGGCACATCTTAGTAGTAGAATGCAATGAACGATTATAAGCAAATTCAATATGAGGCAAGGATTCCTCCCACATTTTCTTATTATTCTTCAAAACAGCCCTAAGCATAGTAGACAACGTTCTATTGACTACTTCAGTTTGTCCATCAGTTTGGGGGTGACAAGTAGTACTAAAAAGCAGTTTAGTCCCCAACTTAGCCCATAAATATCTCCAAAAGTGGCTAAGAAATTTAGTATCACGATCTGAAACAATAGTATTTGGCACACCATGCAAGCGAATAATTTCACGAAAGAACAAATCAGCAACATTAACAGCATCATCGCTTTTATGACATGGTATAAAGTGTGCCATTTTCGAGAATCTATCCACGACAACAAATATGCTATCCCTCCCCTTCTTTGTTCGAGGTAAACCTAAAACAAAGTCCATAGATATATCCTCCCAAGGAACACTAGGTACAGGCAAAGGCATATATAAACCATGAGGATTGAGTCGTGACTTAGCTTTTTGACATGTAGTGCATCGAGCAATAAAACGCTCAACATCCCGTCTCATCTTTGTCCAAAAGAAATGTGTAGCAAGTACGTCCTCCGTCTTCTTCACGCCAAAGTGTCCCATTAATCCTCCTCCATGCGCCTCCTGCAACAACAAAAGACGAACGGAGCTAGCTAGAATGCATAGCTTGTTAGCACGAAACACAAATCCATCGTTAACGACGAACTTGTTCCACATTCTTCCTTCTTTACAATTCTGCATTACATCTTTGATGGTCTCCAAACCAAATATTTTGAAGTCAAGTTGTGAAAGCATAGTATAGCAGCGAGACAATGCATCAGCAATAACATTTTCTTTTCCCTTCTTGTGTTTAATGACATAAGGAAAAGTCTCAATGAATTCAACCCATTTAGCATGTCTACGATTCAGTTTAGCTTGACTTTTAATATGTTTCAAAGATTCATGATCAGAATGTATAACAAATTCTTTGGGCCATAAATAATGTTGCCATGTTTCTAAAGTTCGAACAAGAGCATATAATTCTTTATCATAAGTAGAATAATTCAGACTAGGCCCACTCAATTTTTCAGAAAAGTATGCAACAGGTTTGCCATCTTGTAATAACACACCGCCTAATCCAATTCCACTAGCATCACATTCAAGCTCAAAAGTCTTATTAAAATCAGGAAGTTGGAGTAAAGGAGCATGTGTCAACTTATCTTTCAATACCGAGAAAGCTTCTTCCTGTGCGGTACCCCAAAGAAAAGGCACATCTTTCTTTGTAAGCTCATTGAGAGGTGCAGCAATGGTGCTGAAATCTCTCACAAAACGCCTATAGAATCCAGCGAGGCCAAGAAAACTCCTCACTTGTGTGACCGTTTTGGGCTGCGGCCAACTCTCAATAGCTTCAATCTTGGCTTTATCAACTTCAATTCCCTGTGGAGTAACAACATAGCCAAGAAAAGATACTCGGTCGGTGCAAAAGGTGCACTTCCCAAGGTTACCAAACAAACGTGCATCACGTAGAGCAATAAAAACAGCACGTAAATGTTCCAAATGTTCTTCCAAAGATCTGCTATAAATCAATATGTCATCAAAGTAAACTACCACAAATCGTCCAATGAAAGCACGTAAAACTTCGTTCATTAATCTCATGAAAGTACTAGGTGCATTAGTTAACCCAAAAGGCATGACTAACCACTCATATAATCCAAACTTAGTTTTTGATAGAGGCGAGGGTCCCGATCTTTCGATGAGATGATGGATATCGCTTTGGTGGAAGTCGACTTTGACGATCCGACTACGAACGTGCGAGGACGTCGCGCCTTAGCAATCGCTAAACCAACTCCGAGAGGTTATTGACCACGCCGGAGCACGATCAACCTGACCACGAGGGTCTGTTTCCTGCGAGCAAACGAAGAACAAGCAAGAAACTAAGATTGCAATCTGGATATTGCGAATATAAGATGAAAGCTTTATTGATCAAGGTGGGGTTCTGTGACGCCTTTGTCTGGTCGTTGAACACAAACGAAGTACGCGAAGTTGCAGCTATGGCGAACTTTTAATCTAAACAAAACCCAAAGTCTAAACGATGCCCTAAGGGCTGTATATATGGAGGAAGAGGGGGGGGAATTTCGTGGCCCTTGGTGGAGGGATCCGAAATCAACCCTATCTCTTGTTTCCCCACACATACGGACTCTAAAAATAGCCTATACTTATGTATTTCGAAATTACATGGGCCTGGCCCAATAATAAGGTGACGCAGCACCTAAAATAGCCTCGGGACGAAATTTATGAAGTGGCATCTTGTATATTTCGTCCAAGGCTTCATGCACCCATTATGGTGGCTTCAAAGTCCTGAAATCATCACTTGTAACTCCGTTCTTGTTCCCCTTGCGCATGCCATCATCTCCATGCTTGTTCTTGCTCCAATGTTCATCCTTCTCCAAGCTAGGCCCTTCATTTGTAAGCAAAACAAATGTATCCAATTTAGGCAGCATCATATTCTCATGAACATTAGAATCATTACCAAGAAACGGAAGTACCTGGTAATTTAGTTGGCGTGCACGGGCTCTAGTAATTGGTCCAGTATGTATAGCAGCAGGGGCTGTGGGTGTAACAATTGTATTGATGTCCTCATCATCCTCCCCTTCTTGAAATGAAGTCGTCCTCGACGGAAGTTCATCTTCCTCACCCAAATAAGGCTTCAAATCTGCAATGTTAAAAGTGGGACTAACCCCAAAATCTGCAGGCAGCTCAAGTTTATATGCATTATCATTTATTTTCTCTAACACCTTAAAGGGACCATCAGCACGTGGCATTAGCTTTGATTTGCGCAAATCAGGAAATCTATCCTTACGCAAATGTAACCAAACAAGATCTCCAGGTGCAAACACAACATGTTTTCTACCCTTATCTCCAGCAAGTTTATATTTAGCATTCATACGCTCAATGTTTTCCTTAGTTAACTCATGCATTTTTAAAATCAATTCAGCACATTGTTTAGCATCAAAATTAACCTTCTCCGAAGATGGAAGAGGCAACAAATCAATAGGTGCACGAGGTAGGAAACCATACACAACTTCAAAAGGGCACATCTTAGTAGTAGAATGCAATGAACGATTATAAGCAAATTCAATATGAGGCAAGCATTCCTCCCACATTTTCTTATTATTCTTCACAACAGCCCTAAGCATAGTAGACAACGTTCTATTGACTACTTCAGTTTGACCATCAGTTTGGGGTGACAAGTAGTACTAAAAAGCAGTTTAGTCCCCAACTTAGCCCATAAACATCTCCAAAAGTGGCTAAGAAATTTAGTATCACGATATGAAACAATAGTATTTGGCACACCATGCAAGCGAATAATTTCACGAAAGAACAAATCAGCAACATTAACAGCATCATCGCTTTTATGACATGGTATAAAGTGTGCCATTTTTGAGAATCTATCCACGACAACAAATATGCTATCCCTCCCCTTCTTTGTTCGAGGTAAACCTAAAACAAAGTCCATAGATATATCCTCCCAAGGAACACTAGGTACAGGCAAAGGCATATATAAACCATGAGGATTGAGTCGTGACTTAGCTTTTTGACATGTAGTGCATCGAGCAATAAAACGCTCAACATCCCGTCTCATCTTTGGCCAAAAGAAATGTGTAGCAAGTACGTCCTCCGTCTTCTTCACGCCAAAGTGTCCCATTAATCCTCCTCCATGCGCCTCCTGCAACAACAAAAGACGAACGGAGCTAGCTGGAATGCATAGCTTGTTAGCACGAAACACAAATCCATCATTAAGAACGAACTTGTTCCACATTCTTCCTTCTTTACAATTCTGCATTACATCTTTAAAATCAGCATCATGCACATATTGATCTTTGATGGTCTCCAAACCAAATATTTTGAAGTCAAGTTGTGAAAGCATAGTATAGCGGCGAGACAATGCATCAGCAATAACATTTTCTTTTCCCTTCTTGTGTTTAATGACATAAGGAAAAGTCTCAATGAATTCAACCCATTTAGCATGTCTACGATTCAGTTTAGCTTGACTTTTAATATGTTTCAAAGATTCATGATCAGAATGTATAACAAATTCTTTGGGCCATAAATAATGTTGCCATGTTTCTAAAGTCCGAACAAGAGCATATAATTCTTTATCATAAGTAGAATAATTCAGACTAGGCCCACTCAATTTTTCAGAAAAGTATGCAACAGGTTTGCCATCTTGTAATAACACACCGCCTAATCCAATTCCACTAGCATCACATTCAAGCTCAAAAGTCTTATTAAAATCAGGAAGTTGGAGTAAAGGAGCATGTGTCAACTTATCTTTCAATACCGAGAAGGCTTCTTCCTGTGCGGTACCCCAAAGAAAAGGCACATCTTTCTTTGTAAGCTCATTGAGAGGTGCAGCAATGGTGCTGAAATCTCTCACAAAACGCCTATAGAATCCAGCGAGGCCAAGAAAACTCCTCGCTTGTGTGACCGTTTTGGGTTGCGGCCAACTCTCAATAGCTTCAATCTTGGCTTTATCAACTTCAATTCCCTGTGGAGTAACAACATAGCTAAGAAAAGATACTCGGTCAGTGCAAAAGGTGCACTTCCCAAGGTTACCAAACAAACGTGCATCACGTAGAGCAATAAAAACAGCACGTAAATGTTCCAAATGTTCTTCCAAAGATCTGCTATAAATCAATATGTCATCAAAGTAAACTACCACAAATCGTCCAATGAAAGCACGTAAAACTTCGTTCATTAATCTCATGAAAGTACTAGGTGCATTAGTTAACCCAAAAGGCATGACTAACCACTCATATAATCCAAACTTAGTTTTGAATGCTGTTTTCCATTCATCTCCCAATTTCATACGAATTTGATGGTATCCACTACGCAAATCAACTTTGGAGAATATTGTAGAGCCACTCAATTCATCAAGCATATCATCTAGCCTAGGAATAGGATGACGATAACGAATAGTAATATTATTAATGCCTCTACAATCAACACACATACGTGATGTACCATCCCTTTTCGGCACTAGAATAATAGGAACAGCACAAGGACTAAGGGATTCGCGTAGATAACCTTTGTCGAGAAGCTCTTGTACTTGACGCATAATCTCCTTCGTCTCCTCTGGATTGGTACGGTATGGTGCACGGTTTGGCAGTGAAGCACCGGGAATTAAGTCAATCTGATGCTCAATCCCTCGAATAGGCGGTAATCCCGGTGGCACGTCTTGTGGAAAGACGTCAGCGAACTCCTGCAAAATGTTAGTGACAGCAGGAGGCAAAGAGGAAGGCACGTCCTCGAATGAAAATAATGCCTCTTTGCACACAAAAGCATAGCAAACAGATTTGCTGACATCTAGCTCATCAATATCAGATTTGGTGGCAAATAAACATGCACTTTTCAATTTAATTTCAGAAGCAACACCAGATGGTTTATTATTAGGCTTCATTTGCTGCTCAAATTCTTTTGCCACAATCTGATTTTCACTCTTATTCGTCTCCTGTTTTGCTTTATTAGCTCTATTAATATCATCTTTCAAAATGGAATCAGGAGTCATAGGAAGCAAAGTAATATTTTTATCCTTATGAACAAGAGTATAGTGATTGTTTCTACCATGGTGTATAGAATTTTTATCAAATTGCCATGGTCTACCAAGTAATAAGGAACATGCTTGCATAGGTACCACATCACAATCAACATAATCAGCATATGTAGAGATACTAAAATGCACACGAACAGTACGTGTTACCTTAACCTTGCCGCTGTTGTTGAACCATTGGATGTAGTAAGGATGTGGATGTGGTCTTGTGGTGAGAGAAAGCTTCTCCACCATCTCCATGCTAGCCAAGTTGTTGCAGCTCCCTCCATCTATGATGACGCGCACAGAACGTTCTTTCGCAACTCCCTTGGTATGGAACAAGTTGTGCTTCTGATTTTGCTCAGCTTGTGTGACCTGCACACTCAAAACACGTTGAGCAACTAAACATTCATACCTGTCAGCGTCTTCAGGAGCCATGTATTGCATCTCATGATCAGAATCATCTCCACCATGTTCTTCACGTGTAATAAGAGCCAAAGTCTCCTCATCATAGTCACTAGCGGACTCATATCCACCATCCGCGGTAGCAATCATCACATGCGGAGATTTGCATTCTCTCGCATAATGACCTCCTCCCTTACAACGACGACAAATAATATCACTTGTGTGCCCTGTTGATGCCATGGAAGAAGAAGAACGCTGTGCAGGCCCCGCAGGTGCGCTCTTGGCAGATAATGGTGGTTGTGCCTGTTTTCTTGTATCACGGCTGGAGGTGGCACCGGATGGAGGTGCTGGTGCAGTTGAAGTAGAAGATGCACGTGGTGTCCATGATGAAGGTCGGCCTGCAGAAAAGTTAGTTCGCCCCAATGCTTGTCGATGCTGCACTTCACATTCAGCTTTACAAGCAAGATGGAATAAACGAGTGATATTAGTATACTCCTTATAGTCTAGAATGGTCTGAATCTCTCTATTTAATCCACCCAGAAAACGTGCAAGCATAGCTTCATTCTCCTCAACAATACCACATCTAATCATGCCAGTTTGTAATTCCTGATAATATTCTTCTACAGAATTTTTCCCTGGTCTTAAACGTTGTAATTTTTGAAGCAATTCACGTTGATAATATGGTGGAACCCAACGAGTACGCATAGCAGTTTTCAAAGCAGCCCAAGTAGTTGGAATAGGATATAATCTACAATGTTCAGACCACCATACACATGCAAAACTAGTGAAAGCACAAACAGCAGCAGCAACTCGTCTCTCCTCAGGATATTGTAAACATGTAAATCGTTGTTCAGTTTCTAACTCCCAAGTAAGATATATATCAGGAACATATCTACCCTCAAATGGTGGAATATTCAATTTCAATTTAGGAATATGGACATCATCTTGTACCTGAGGTGGTGGTGCAGGCCTACCATTACGAATATATACCTGAGGTCGACCTACTGGTGGTGGTACAGGTTGCTGCACGTAGTGCTGATTTTGATCAACCTCATCCTCATAATCTCCCACATAATCATCCTCCTCCGCATCAGCAGCAGGAGCCACAGAAGTATCAATAGCAGCACCAACAGTTTGGCCAAACGCAAGAGGAACACGGCTTGCTCGGCGGAGGTCTGTTTCGCGACGTGGAGGTAGTCGTTGTTGTTGTTGTTGGAGAGGTGCGTTAGGTGCAGCGGGTGGTGGTGGTGGAAGACGCGTGAGCAATTCATTAAACTTGTTATCGAGCTTTGTTTCGAACGTCTTCTCAAGGCCAGTGATCTTCTCCATGGCCTCTTCAAAATTGTTCAGCACATCTTGCACCTGTTTAGTCATCATTTGCTGAAACTTATCATGAAGCTCCTTGTTCGATAAATTCTCCCAGTCAATCTCGTCGGCTTGTGATCCTGGCATGGTTAGCAGCAATAGAAACACACAGGAATATGATCCTACAGACTACGAACAAGTGGTGGTGGTGGGTGTCACAAATCCGTCAAGCAAAACTCAAATTCTTACCAGTTCTTACCCAGCAACAGGCGGTGATCGGCAACCGTTGTAGTCAAAACTCTCAAAGCTTGGATAGAGCGATTACCAGGGAGAGTCAAACGCACGACGTAGATGTATGTGGAGCTGGGAAGGCTTATAATATGGTAGCAAAAAGGGCCAGCAATAATCAATTCAGAGATGCAAAGTTGAATAAACGCTCAACGACGCTACTGTGCTGGTCCTAGGCTAGACTGTGCTAGAGACGCGAGCCTAGAACACCAACAAAATCACGGTGCGGCACGTAAACAAGGGAGGAGCACACTCTGAATTTTTTTTTCTCTTTTTTTTGCACTTTTTTTTCCTCTTTTTTTTTTGCTCCGCAACAAATTTTTTTCGAAAAAGTCTACAAATGGTCTAAAAACTGCCTAGCCAGAATTTTCCAGACTTAGTTTTTTTTGAAATTGGAACTATTTTTCTTCTGCGGATGGCTCGGAAGTTGGGGAGTCCTTCTCTGTCACGACTCGGAGTGTCGCGTGATCTGGAAATCGAGAACAATGCAACAATTACTAGACTTGGACTAGGACTGGTGGCGGAGATGAATCTGCTGGAACTCGGACTGGTGGCGGAGATGAATCTGGTGGAACACGGACAGGTGGCGGATATATGTTGCAGGTGAACTCGGATTGGCGTGATGGCGGCGGATATGTGGTGGCGTATATGGATTCGGATTGGCGGTGAATATGTGGTGGTGGTATATGGCAACATCGACGATGATGATGCGGTGGTGATATATGCCAGCGGCGACGTGACAACCTGTGAACAGAACTCGAAACTCTAAAAGACTAGACGCTAAGACCAGCAACTGGACACGACGATGCAACCGCAAATTCAACAAAGCAAATACAGAAAAGATTATGCAAGGCTCAGATTGGTTCGGATGGGATGAACTAACCCTAATTTTTTTTTTGGCTTTTTCGTGGACTATAGGTATGAAGAACAGACTCGATCTAAACTACGAAAAACTGTAAAATCTCACCGAGCAACCTGGAAATCTGATACCACTTGATAGAGGCAAAGGTGTCCCGTCTTTCGATGAGATGGTGGATTTCGCTTTGGTGGCAGTCGACTTTGACGATCCGACTACGAACGTGCGAGGACGTCGCGCCTTAGCAATCGCTAAACCAACTCCAAGAGGTTATTGACCACGCCGGAGCACGATCAACCTGACCACGAGGGTCTGTTTCCTGCGAGCAAACGAAGAACAAGCAAGAAACTGAGATTGCAATCTGGATATTGCGAATATAAGATGAAAGCTTTATTGATCAAGGTGGGGTTCTGTGACGCCTTTGTCTGGTCGTTGAACACAAACGAAGTATGCGAAGTTGCAGCTATGGCGAACTTTTAATCTAAACAAAACCCAAAATCTAAACGGTGCCCTAAGGGCTGTATATATGGAGGAAGAGAGGGGAATTTCGTGGCCCTTGGTGGAGGGGTCCGAAATCAACCCTATCTCTTGTTTCCCCACACATACGGACTCTAAAAATAGCCTATACTTATGTATTTCGAAATTACATGGGCCTGGCCCAATAAAAAGGTGACGCAGCACCTATAATAGCCTCGGGACGAAAATTTATGAAGTGGCATCTTGTATATTTCGTCCAAGGCTTCATGCACCCATTATGGTGGCTTCAAAGTCCTGAAATCATCACTTGTAACTCCGTTCTTGTTCCCCTTGCGCATGGCATCATCTCCATGCTTGTTCTTGCTCCAATGTTCATCCTTCTCCAAGCTAGGCCCTTCATTTGTAAGCAAACCAAATGTATCCAATTTAGGCAGCATCATATTCTCATGAACATTAGAATCATTACCAAGAAACGAAAGTACCTGATAATTTAATTGGCGTGCGCGAGCTCTAGTAATTGGTCCCGTATATGTAGCAGTAGGGGCTGTGGGTGTAACAATGGTATTGATGTCCTCATCAAAACGACCTCCAAATGGCACGAAACTTGATAGGCGGTCTACCGGTGCTATACCAAGGCCGCTTGGCAAGACTCGGTCCATTCCGAGAAAGTTTAACACCCACTCACAATGAGAGACAAAAGGGGAACGCCGGAGGACATAGGAGCACCGGATTGCAAAACGGACAACGGGGAAAATGCTCGGATGCATGAGACGAACACGTATGCAAAATGGAATGCACATGATGACATGATAAAATGCAACACGCAACCACATGACATGGCAACGACGGCGAATAACTGGCTAACACCTGGCGCATCGGATCCGGGGCGTTACAAAAGTCTTATTAAAATCAGGAAGTTGGAGTAAAGGAGCATGTGTCAACTTATCTTTTAATACCGTGAAGGCTTCTTCCTGTGCGGTACCCCAAACAAAAGGCACATCCTTGTTTGTAAGCTCATTAAGAGGTGCAGCAATGGTGCTGAAATCTCTCACAAAACGCCTATAGAATCCAGCAAGGCCAAGAAAACTCCTCACTTTGTGTGACTGTTTTGGGCTGTGGCCAACTCTCAATATCTTCAATCTTGGCTTTATCAACTTCAATTCCCTGTGGAGTAACAACATAGCCAAGAAAAGATACTTGGTCGGTGGAAAAGGTGCACTTCCCAAGGTTTCCAAACAAATGTGCATCATGTAAAGCAATAAAAACAACACGTAAATGTTCCAAATGTTCCTCCAAAGATCTGCTATAAATCAGTATATCATGAAAATAGACTACCACAAATCGTCCAATGAAAGCACGTAAAACTCCGTTCATTAATCTCATGAAAGTACTAGGTGCATTACTTAACCCAAAAGGCATGACTAACCACTCATATAATCCAAACTTAGTTTTAAATGTTGTTTTCCATTCATCCCCCATTTTCATACGAAGTTGATGGTATCCACTATGCAAATCTACTTTGGAGAATATTGTAGAGCCACTCAATTCATCAAGCATATAATCTAGCCTAGGAATAGGATGACGATAACGAATAGTAATATTATTAACGCCTCTACAATCAACACACATACGCGATGTACCATCCTTTTTTGCACTAGAATAATAGGAACAACACAAGCACTAAGGGATTCGCTTATATAAACCTTGTCGAGAAGCTCCTATACTTGACGCATAATTCCTTTGTCTCCTCTGGATTGGTACGGTATGGCGCACTGTTTGGCAGTGAAGCACCGAGAATTAAGTCAATCTAATGCTCAATCCCTTGAATAGGAAGTAATCCCGATGGCACGTCTTGTGGAAAGACGTCAGCGAACTCCTGCAAAATGTTAGTGACAACAGAAGGCAAAGAGGAAGGCACGTCCTCGAATGAAAATAATCCCTCTTTGCACACAAAAGCATAGCAAACAAATTTGCTGAAATCTAGCTCATCAATATCAGATTTGGTGGCAAATAAACATGCACTTTTCAATTTAATTTCAGAAGCAACACTAGATGGTTTATTATTACCCTTCATTTGTTGCTCAAAATCTTTTGCCACAATCTGATTTTCACTCTTATTTTTCTCTTGTTTTGCTTTATTAGCTCTATTAATATCATCTTTCAAAATGGAATCAGGAGACATAGAAGCAAAGTAATATATTTATCCTTATGAACAAGAGTATACTGTTTGTTTCTACCATGACGTGCAGATTTTTTATCAAATTGCCATGGTCTACCAAGTAATAACGAACATGCTTGCATGGGTACCACATCACAATCAACATAATCAGCATATGTAGAGATACTAAAATGCACACGAACAGCACGCGTTACCCTAACCTTGCCGCTGCATTGAACCATTGGATATAGTAAGGATGTGGATGTGGTCTTGTGGTGAGAGATAACTTCTCCACCATCTCCATGCTAGCCAAGTTGTTGCAGCTCCCTCCATCAATGATGACGCGAACAGAACGTTCCTTCACAACTCCCTTTGTATGGAACAAATTATGCCTCTGATTTTGCTCAGCTTGTGTGACATGCACACTCAAAACTCGTTGAGCAACTAAACATTCATACCTATCAGCATCTTAAGGAGCCATGTATTGCATCTCATGTTCAGAATCATCTCCACCATGTTCTTCACATGTCATAAGAGCCAAAGTCTCCTTGATAGAGGCGGAGGTGTCCCGTCTTTCGATGAGATGGTGGATTTCGCTTTCGTGGAAGTCGACTTTGACGATCCGACTACGAACGTGCGAGGACGTCGCGCCTTAGCAATCGCTAAACCAACTCCGAGAGGTTATTGACCACGCCGGAGCACGATCAACCTGACCACGAGGGTCTGTTTCCTGCGAGCAAACGAAGAACAAGCAAGAAACTAAGATTGCAATCTGGATATTGCGAATATAAGATGAAAGCTTTATTGATCAAGGTGGGGTTCTGTGACGCCTTTGTCTGGTCGTTGAACACAAACGAAGTACGCGAAGTTGCAGCTATGGCGAACTTTTAATCTAAACAAAACCCAAAGTCTAAACGATGCCCTAAGGGCTGTATATATGGAGGAAGAGGGGGGAATTTCATGGCCCTTGGTGGAGGGGTCCGAAATCAACCCTATCTCTTGTTTCCCCACACATACGGACTCTAAAAATAGCCTGTACTTATGTATTTCGAAATTACATGGGCCTGGCCCAATAATAAGGTGACGCAGCACCTAAAATAGCCTCGGGACGAAATTTATGAAGTGGCATCTTGTATATTTCGTCCAAGGCTTCATGCACCCATTATGGTGGCTTCAAAGTCCTGAAATCATCACTTGTAACTCCGTTCTTGTTCCCCTTGCGCATGCCATCATCTCCATGCTTGTTCTTGCTCCAATGTTCATCCTTCTCCAAGCTAGGCCCTTCATTTGTAAGCAAAACAAATGTATCCAATTTAGGCAGCATCATATTCTCATGAACATTAGAATCATTACCAAGAAACGAAAGTACCTGGTAATTTAGTTGGCGTGCACGAGCTCTAGTAATTGGTCCAGTATGTATAGCAGCAGGGGCTGTGGGTGTAACAATTGTATTGATGTCCTCATCATCCTCCCCTTCTTGAAATGAAGTCGTCCTCGACGGAAGTTCATCTTCCGAACCCAAATAAGGCTTCAAATCTGCAATGTTAAAAGTGGGACTAACCCCAAAATCTGCAGGCAGCTCAAGTTTATATGCATTATCATTTATTTTCTCTAACACCTTAAAGGGACCATCAGCACGTGGCATTAGCTTTGATTTGCGCAAATCAGGAAATCTATCCTTACGCAAATGTAACCAAACAAGATCTCCAGGTGCAAACACAACATGTTTTCTACCCTTATCTCCAGCAAGTTTATATTTAGCATTCATACGCTCAATGTTTTCCTTAGTTAACTCATGCATTTTTAAAATCAATTCAGCACGTTGTTTAGCATCAAAATTAACCTTCTCCGAAGATGGAAGAGGCAACAAATCAATAGGTGCACGAGGTAGGAAACCATACACAACTTCAAAAGGGCACATCTTAGTAGTAGAATGCAATGAACGATTATAAGCAAATTCAATATGAGGCAAGCATTCCTCCCACATTTTCTTATTATTCTTCAAAACAGCCCTAAGCATAGTAGACAACGTTCTATTGACTACTTCAGTTTGTCCATCAGTTTGGGGGTGACAAGTAGTACTAAAAAGCAGTTTAGTCCCCAACTTAGCCCATAAACATCTCCAAAAATGGCTAAGAAATTTAGTATCACGATCTAAAACAATAGTATTTGGCACACCATGCAAGCGAATAATTTCACGAAAGAACAAATCAGCAACATTAACAGCATCATCGCTTTTATGACATGGTATAAAGTGTGCCATTTTCGAGAATCTATCCACGACAACAAATATGCTATCCCTCCCCTTCTTTGTTCGAGGTAAACCTAAAACAAAGTCCATAGATATATCCTCCCAAGGAACACTAGGTACAGGCAAAGGCATATATAAACCATGAGGATTGAGTCGTGACTTAGCTTTTTGACATGTAGTGCATCGAGCAATAAAACGCTCAACATCCCGTCTCATCTTTGTCCAAAAGAAATGTGTAGCAAGTACGTCCTCCGTCTTCTTCACGCCAAAGTGTCCCATTAATCCTCCTCCATGCGCCTCCTGCAACAACAAAAGACGAACGGAGCTAGCTGGAATGCATAGCTTGTTAGCACGAAACACAAATCCATCGTTAACGACAAACTTGTTCCACATTCTTCCTTCTTTACAATTCTGCATTACATCTTTAAAATCAGCATCATGCACATATTGATCTTTGATGGTCTCCAAACCAAATATTTTGAAGTCAAGTTGTGAAAGCATAGTATAGCGACGAGACAATGCATCAGCAATAACATTTTCTTTTCCCTTCTTGTGTTTAATGACATAAGGGAAAGTCTCAATGAATTCAACCCATTTAGCATGTCTACGATTCAGTTTAGCTTGACTTTTAATATGTTTCAATGATTCATGATCAGAATGTATAACAAATTCTTTGGGCCATAAATAATGTTGCCATGTTTCTAAAGTCCGAACAAGAGCATATAATTCTTTATCATAAGTAGAATAATTCAGACTAGGCCCACTCAATTTTTCAGAAAAGTATGCAACAGGTTTGCCATCTTGTAATAACACACCCCCTAATCCAATTCCACTAGCATCACATTCAAGCTCAAAAGTCTTATTAAAATCAGGAAGTTGGAGTAAAGGAGCATGTGTCAACTTATCTTTCAATACCGTGAAGGCTTCTTCCTGTGCGGTACCCCAAAGAAAAGGCACATCTTTCTTTGTAAGCTCATTGAGAGGTGCAGTGATAGAGGCAAAGGTGTCCCGTCTTTCGATGAGATGGTGGATTTCGCTTTGGTGGAAGTCGACTTTGACGATCCGACTACGAACGTGCGAGGACGTCGCGCCTTAGCAATCGCTAAACCAACTCCGAGAGGTTATTGACCACGCCGGAGCACGATCAACCTGACCACGAAGGTCTGTTTCCTGCGAGCAAACGAAGAACAAGCAAGAAACTAAGATTGCAATCTGGATATTGCGAATATAAGATGAAAGCTTTATTGATCAAGGTGGGGTTCTGTGACGCCTTTGTCTGGTCGTTGAACACAAACGAAGTACGCGAAGTTGCAGCTATGGCGAACTTTTAATCTAAACAAAACCCAAAGTCTAAACGATGCCCTAAGGGCTGTATATATGGAGGAAGAGGGGGGGAATTTCGTGGCCCTTGGTGGAGGGGTCCGAAATCAACCCTATCTCTTGTTTCCCCACACATACGGACTCTAAAAATAGCCTATACTTATGTATTTCGAAATTACATGGGCCTGGCCCAATAATAAGGTGACGCAGCACCTAAAATAGCCTCGGAACGAAATTTATGAAGTGGCATCTTGTATATTTCGTCCAAGGCTTCATGCACCCATTATGGTGGCTTCAAAGTCCTGAAATCATCACTTGTAACTCCGTTCTCGTTCTTGCTCCAATGTTCATCCTTCTCCAAGCTAGGCCCTTCATTTGTAAGCAAAACAAATGTATCCAATTTAGGCAGCATCATATTCTCATGAACATTAGAATCATTACCAAGAAACGAAAGTACCTGGTAGTTTAGTTGGCGTGCACGAGCTCTAGTAATTGGTCCAGTATGTATAGCAGCAGGGGCTGTGGGTGTAACAATTGTATTGATGTCCTCATCATCCTCCCCTTCTTGAAATGAAGTCGTCCTCGACGGAAGTTCATCTTCCTCACCCAAATAAGGCTTCAAATCTGCAATGTTAAAAGTGGGACTAACCCCAAAATCTGCAGGCAGCTCAAGTTTATATGCATTATCATTTATTTTCTCTAACACCTTAAAGGGACCATCAGCACGTGGCATTAACTTTGATTTGCGCAAATCAGGAAATCTATCCTTACGCAAATGTAACCAAACAAGATCTCCAGGTGCAAACACAACATGTTTTCTACCCTTATCTCCAACAAGTTTATATTTAGCATTCATACGCTTAATGTTTTCCTTAGTTAACTCATGCATTTTTAAAATCAATTCAGCACGTTGTTTAGCATCAAAATTAACCTTCTCCGAAGATGGAAGAGGCAACAAATCAATAGGTGCATGAGGTAGGAAACCATACACAACTTCAAAAGGGCACATCTTAGTAGTAGAATGCAATGAACGATTATAAGCAAATTCAATATGAGGCAAGCATTCCTCCCACATTTTCTTATTATTCTTCAAAACAGCCCTAAGCATAGTAGACAACGTTCTATTGACTACTTCAGTTTGTCCATCAGTTTGGGGGTGACAAGTAGTACTAAAAAGCAGTTTAGTCCCCAACTTAGCCCATAAACATCTCCAAAAATGGCTAAGAAATTTAGTATCACGATCTGAAACAATAGTATTTGGCACACCATGCAAGCGAATAATTTCACGAAAGAACAAATCAGCAACATTAACAGCATCATCGCTTTTATGACATGGTATAAAGTGTGCCATTTTTGAGAATCTATCCACGACAACAAATATGCTATCCCTCCCCTTCTTTGTTCGAGGTAAACCTAAAACAAAGTCCATAGATATATCCTCCCAAGGAACACTAGGTACAGGCAAAGGCATATATAAACCATGAGGATTGAGTCGTGACTTAGCTTTTTGACATGTAGTGCATCGAGCAATAAAACGCTCAACATCCCGTCTCATCTTTGGCCAAAAGAAATGTGTAGCAAGTACGTCCTCCGTCTTCTTCACGCCAAAGTGTCCCATTAATCCTCCTCCATGCGCCTCCTGCAACAACAAAAGACGAACGGAGCTAGCTGGAATGCATAGCTTGTTAGCACGAAACACAAATCCATCGTTAACGACAAACTTGTTACACATTCTTCCTTCTTTACAATTCTGCATTACATCTTTAAAATCAGCATCATGCACATATTGATCTTTGATGGTCTCCAAACCAAATATTTTGAAGTCAAGTTGTGAAAGCATAGTATAGCGACGAGACAATGCATCAGCAATAACATTTTCTTTTCCCTTCTTGTGTTTAATGACATAAGGGAAAGTCTCAATGAATTCAACCCATTTAGCATGTCTACGATTCAGTTTAGCTTGACTTTTAATATGTTTCAAAGATTCATGATCAGAATGTATAACAAATTCTTTGGGCCATAAATAATGTTGCCATGTTTCTAAAGTCCGAACAAGAGCATATAATTCTTTATCATAAGTAGAATAATTCAGACTAGGCCCACTCAATTTTTCAGAAAAGTATGCAACAGGTTTGCCATCTTGTAATAACACACCTCCTAATCTGATGAGAACATGACTACCTTGGATATGACCAAAAATATTGCATATATGCATATTTGTCAGGTGATTTCTAGTGCAAACTATTCAATAATCTATTTATGTTATCCAGAACAAAAATACTTCACACACTTTTGTGTTTTGTCTAATTGCGGGTGTATGGGACATTTGTACAATCCACATATGAAGATAAGGAAGAAAGAGATGTTTATTTGCTGTCCAAAAAAGTTCTTTCACGTCACTTTTGGCCAAGAGAAGATAGAGTCCAAGTCTCTCACGTTCTGGATTCAGATTCGGACTGCACAGACATACCTGACTCAAAACGCACACAAGTTTTTCATACGGACTCCGGATTGGGTGATTCTTTTTTTGCTGGAAACTAGATTTCGTGCACTTTCCAATCCAATTGGAATCACCTTCAAATTCGTCCGGAGCATTGAGTTGTGGACGAAACAATCTGATGCTGCAGCAGAATCCGAGTCAAACTACAAGTCCAAAGGTGTTACATCACCTCCACTTGGGCCCATGTGCCTTGTACGACCTAGGGTTAGTTTTAGGCTGCCTTGGGACGTCCTCCCACCTCCTTGGCCGCCACCCCTTGCTCCTATATAAGTAGATCCATCTAGTAGCTTTTTCCTTGGGATTTGTTTAGTTAAAAGTTAGCCATTGCAACTTCGTGTACTTCGTTTGTGTCCAACGACCAGACCAAGACCGCTTACGGATCCCCACCATTATCAATACTTCATATATATTCGCAATATTCAGATTGCTTTATCATATTCTTGCTCGTTCTTCGATTGCTTGCAGGAATAGACCTTCGTGATCAGGTTGATCGTGCTCCAGCTTGGTCAATAACCTCTCGGAGTTGGTTTAGCGATTGCTAAGGCGCAACGTCGTGCACGTTTGTAGTCGGATCGTCAAAGTCGTCTCCACCAAATCGATAGTTATCATCTCATCGAAAGATCGGGACCCCCGCCTCTATCAAGTGGTATCAGTTTTCAGGTTGCTCGGTGAGAATTTCCAGTTTTCCTAGATTAGATTTATTTTCTTACCTATTGTCCAAGAAAAAGCCACAAAAAAGAGTTAGATCTATTCGTCCTTGGTCCAAGCCAGTCTGAGCCTTTGCAATTTTCTTTTCATTGCTTGCATAGTTGAATTATCGGTTGCATCGTCGTGTCGAGTTGCTGGTCTTAGTGTCTAGTTCATTTAGAGTTTCGAGTTTTGTTCACATTAGTCACGCCACCGCTGCATCATTATCTCTTCCGCTGTCCACCACCCATCCATCAATTTCCACCACGTGCTACCCACCATTCATTGTCATAATAATAGTTGAGATCGTTCACATCTTCACTTGATCCAATCTGCATCTTATCTAGTTTGTTTTGGAAAGAGGGAGAAAAAAAGAAAGAAAAAAACGAGAAAAAAAGGAGAAAAAAAAGTCAGAGAGAAAAAAAGGAGAGAAAGAAAAAAAAAGTGTGAGGAAAAAAAAAGAGAAGAAAAAAAAAACAAAAAAATCGGCACAAACTTTTTCAGAGGAAAGTTGGAGACAAAGTTGTTGATATATCCTGCTTGGCTGTTGTTTCACCTCATTATCTTTACTGCCGTTGTGATCTTCACTTATATCTTGCTGTCCAGAGCTACTTAGTATCCTTCATTGATGCTAGTTGTGCTAAGACGTGACCTCATTAGTGTTCTAGGCTCGCGTCTCTAGTCCGGTCTAGCCTAGGACCAGCACAGTACCGTCGTTGAGCGTTTATTCAACATTGCATCTTTGAATTGATTATTGCTAATCTTTTGCTACCATATATAGCCAACGCAGCTCCACATATTTCTACACCGTGTATACGTACGCTCCCCTGGCAATCGCTTTACTCAATATTCGGAGTTACTTGACACCGCTGGTTGCCGATCACCGCCTGCTGCATGGTAAGAACTTGTAAGACATTGATATTTGCTTTACTGTGAGCGTTTTACCACCACATCCTAGTAGTTATAGGAACATTATTTTTGGGTTTTGTTTCTTGTTCTACTAATCATGACAGGATCCAGAGTCAATTCATGGGCTTTGTCGATCGCGGGAGACGTGCCACCACCTTTGCAAATACCACAACCGTCACGAGAGGTGCACAAACATCCAAATGCACATGATCAGGTTAATGTATCTATACCACCATTTAATGGCCGTTTTAAACCTGCTTTATATATTGAATGGGAGTTCGACATAAAAAATATATTCGCTTCCCATAATTTCGATGAACATAAAAAGGTTAAGGTTGCGGTTGGTTCTTTCACTGGTTATGCTTTGGTTTGGTGGAGTGAATATTGTCGGTTACACCCTGATTATATACCTACTACTTGGGATGATTTGAAACTTGCCATGCGACATACTTTCGTCCCTGCTTATTATACTCGTGACATGATTAAGAAGTTGCAACACTTAAAACAAGGTAGTGAAACTGTAACAAAATATTATGATGATTTACAAACTACCTTGTTGCATTCCTCTTTAGAAGAAAGTGAAGATGATTTTATGGATAGATTTTGGGGAGGATTAAACCGTGATATTCAAGAGATACTAATTCATGAAGAGTGTCATCCTATGGACCATTTGTTTCATCTTGCTTGCAAAGCTGAACAGGAAATAAAACGACATGTTGGCCACGAGGAGAACAAGCGCACGGTGCACATTCCAAGAGTTGATATGATTGTTCCTTCAACTACTAGGCATACTATGACAACCACATCCGTTGTTGTCAGGACTACATCACCTCCACCATGTGACACATCGCCCCCGAGAGTGGCTACATCATCTGAGTTGATCATAAGAGGTAATGACAAAGGTACTGATCTTCCATCTCTACATGAGAATGATGAATGCCTTGTCAATTTGAATGCACCATCTCATGAGCTACCCACTACTTTGATCACACCACCTATTTTAGAGGACTACGTTGATAATTTGACTTTGCCATGTGATCAAACAACTGAAATACCAACAATTTTGAGTGCACCCATTGAATTAACTATTGATGCAAAAGAACCAATGTTTAATCATTTTGATATGACCTCTAATCTTGGTGATGATTCTGTGTTGAATGACTTATTGCATGTTTGCTTATTTAAGCATGTTGTAGCATGTAAATTTGATGCAAGTAAGGTTTATTCACCAATGTTGGGATGGTTTAATGATGAACATTGTCAATCTTTTGAAATGAATAAGAGCTTCACTTATATGTGCAAACTGAGTTGCAATATTTTCATGCCTTCTACTTCTTGTGCTAATTTTTTGGCTTTAGATTTTATGAACTATGCAAGTTACTCATCTATTCATGTGTCATATATGCAAAAATCAAGGGAAGTTGATGAGGACATCAATACAATTGTTACACCCACAGTCCCTGCTGCTATACATACTGGACCAATTACTAGAGCTCGTGCACGCCAACTAAATTACCAGGTACTTTCGTTTCTTGGTAATGATTCTAATGTTCATGAGAATATGATGCTGCCTAAATTGGATACATTTGTTTTGCTTACAAATGAAGGGCCTAGCTTGGAGAAGGATGAACATTGGAGCAAGAACAAGCATGGAGATGATGGCATGCGCAAGGGGAACAAGAACGGAGTTACAAGTGATGATTTCAGGACTTTGAAGCCACCATAATGGGTGCATGAAGCCTTGGACGAAATATACAAGATGCCACTTCATAAATTTTGTCCCGAGGCTATTTTAGGTGCTGCGTCACCTTATTATTGGGCCAGGCCCATGTAATTTCGAAATACATAAGTATAGGCTATTTTTAGAGTACGTATGTGTGGGGAAACAAGAGATAGGGTTGATTTCGGACCCCTCCACCAAGGGCCACGAAATTCCCCCCCTCTTCCTCCATATATACAGCCCTTAGGGCATCGTTTAGACTGCGGGTTTTGTTTAGATTAAAAGTTCGCCATAGCTGCAACTTCGCGTACTTCGTTTGTGTTCAACGACCAGACAAAGGCGTCACAGAACCCCACCTTGATCAATAAAGCTTTCATCTTATATTCGCAATATCCAGATTGCAATCTCAGTTTCTTGCTTGTTCTTCGTTTGCTCGCAGGAAACAGACCCTCGTGGTCAGGTTGATCGTGCTCCGGCGTGGTCAATAACCTCTCGGAGTTGGTTTAGCGATTGCTAAGGCGCGACGTCCTCGCACGTTCGTAGTCGGATCGTCAAAGTCGACTTCCACCAAAGCGATATCCATCATCTCATCGAAAGACGGGACACCTTTGCCTCTATCATTTTTGGGTTTTGTTTCTTGTTCTACTAATCATGACAGGATCCAGAGTCAATTCATGGGCTTTGTCGATCGCGGGAGATGTGCCACCACCTTTGCAAATACCACAACCGTCACGAGAGGTACACAAACATCCAAATGCACATGATCAGGTTAATGTATCTATACCACCATTTAATGGCCGTTTTAAACCTGCTTTATATATTGAATGGGAGTTCGACATAAAAAATATATTTGCTTCCCATAATTTCAATGAACATAAAAAGGTTAAGGTTGCGGTTGGTTCTTTCACTGGTTATGCTTTGGTTTGGTGGAGTGAATATTGTCGGTTGCACCCTGATTATATACCTACTACTTGGGATGATTTGAAACTTGCCATGCGACATACTTTCGTCCCTGCTTATTATACTCGTGACATGATTAAGAAGTTGCAACACTTAAAACAAGGTAGTGAAACTGTAACAAAATATTATGATGATTTACAAACTACCTTGTTGCATTCCTCTTTAGAAGAAAGTGAAGATGATTTTATGGATAGATTTTGGGGAGGATTAAACCGTGATATTCAAGAGATACTAATTCATGAAGAGTGTTATCCTATGGACCATTTGTTTCATCTTGCTTGCAAAGCTGAACAGGAAATAAAACGACGGGCTGGCCACGAGGAGAACAAGCGCACGGTGCACATTCCAAGAGTTGATATGATTGTTCCTTCAACTACTAGGCATACTATGACAACCACATCCGTTGTTGTGAAGACTACATCACCTCCACCATGTGACACATCGCCCCCTAGAGTGGCTACATCATTTGAGTTGATCATAAGAGGTAATGACAAAGGTACTGATCTTCCATCTCTACATGAGAATGATGAATGCCTTGTCAATTTGAATGCACCATCTGATGAGCTACCCACTATTTTGATCACACCACCTATTTTAGAGGACTACGTTGATAATTTGACTTTGCCATGTGATCAAACAACTGAAATACCAACAATTTTGAGTGCATCCATTGAATTAACTATTGATGCAAAAGAACCAATGTTTAATCATTTTGATATGACCTCTAATCTTGGTGATGATTCTGTGTTGAATGACTTATTGCATGTTTGCTTATTTAAGCATGTTGTAGCATGTAAATTTGATGCAAGTAAGGTTTATTCACCAATGTTGGGATGGTTTAATGATGAACATTGTCAATCTTTTGAAATGAATAAGAGCTTCACTTATATGTGCAAACTGAGTTGCAATATTTTCATGCCTTCTACTTCTTGTGCTAATTTTTTGGCTTTAGATTTTATGAACTATGCAAGTTACTCATCTATTCATGTGTCATATATGCAAAAATCAAGGGAAGTAAAAATGGATGACATATACATATACAACATGTACACCTTGTCTCTTTTGTTAGCCACATTTCAGATTAAGCAACGCCGAGGACGGCTTTATTTTCAAGAAGGGGAGGATGATGAGAACATGACTACCTTGGATATGACCAAAAATATTGCATATATGCATATTTGTCAGGTGATTTCTAGTGCAAACTATTCAATAATCTATTTATGTTATCCAGAACAAAAGTACTTCACACACTTTTGTGTTTTGTCTAATTGCAGGTGTATGGGACATTTGTACAATCCACATATGAAGATAAGGAAGAAAGAGATGTTTATTTGCTGTCCAAAAAAGTTCTTTCACGTCACTTTTGGCCCAAGAGAAGATAGAGTCCAAGTCTCTCACGTTCTGGATTCAGATTCGGACTGCACAGACATACCTGACTCAAAACGCACACAAGTTTTTCATACGGACTCCGAATTGGGTGATTCTTTTTTTGCTGGAAACTAGATTTCGTGCACTTTCCAATCCAATTGGAATCACCTTCAAATTCGTCCGGAGCATTGAGTTGTGGACGAAACAATCTGATGCTGCAGCAGAATCCGAGTCAAACTACAAGTCCAAAGGTGTTACATCACCTCCACTTGGGCCCATGTGCCTTGTACGACCTAGGGTTAGTTTTAGGCTGCCTTGGGACGTCCTCCCACCTCCTTGGCCGCCACCCCTTGCTCCTATATAAGTAGATCCATCTAGTAGCTTTTTCCTTGGGATTTGTTTAGTTAAAAGTTAGCCATTGCAACTTCGTGTACTTCGTTTGTGTCCAACGACCAGACCAAGACCGCTTACGGATCCCCACCATTATCAATACTTCATATATATTCGCAATATTCAGATTGCTTTATCATATTCTTGCTCGTTCTTCGATTGCTTGCAGGAATAGACCTTCGTGGTTAGGTTGATCGTGCTCCAGCTTGGTCAATAACCTCTCGGAGTTGGTTTAGCGATTGCTAAGGCGCAACGTCGTGCACGTTTGTAGTCGGATCGTCAAAGTCGTCTCCACCAAATCGATAGTTATCATCTCATCGAAAGATCGGGACCCCCGCCTCTATCATAATCCAATTCCACTAGCATCACATTCAAGCTCAAAAGTCTTATTAAAATCAGGAAGTTGGAGTAAAGGAGCATGTGTCAACTTATCTTTCAATACCGTGAAGGCTTCTTCCTGTGCGGTACCCCAAACAAAAGGCACATCCTTCTTTGTAAGCTCGTTGAGAGGTGCAGCAATGGTGCTGAAATCTCTCACAAAACGCCTATAGAATCCAGCGAGGCCAAAAAAACTCCTCACTTGTGTGACCGTTTTGGGCTGCGGCCAACTCTCAATAGCTTCAATCTTGGCTTTGTCAACTTCAATTCCCTGTGGAGTAACAACATAGCCAAGAAAAGATACTCGGTCGGTGCAAAAGGTGCACTTCCCAAGGTTACCAAACAAACGTGCATCACGTAGAGCAATAAAAACAGCACGTAAATGTTCCAAATGTTCTTCCAAAGATCTGCTATAAATCAGTATGTCATCAAAGTAAACTACCACAAATCGTCCAATGAAAACACGTAAAACTTCGTTCATTAATCTCATGAAAGTACTAGGTGCATTAGTTAACCCAAAAGGCATACTAACCACTCATATAATCCAAACTTAGTTTTAAATGCTGTTTTCCATTCATCTCCCAATTTCATACGAATTTGATGGTAGCCACTACGCAAATCAACTTTGGAGAATATTGTAGAGCCACTCAATTCATCAAGCATATCATCTAGCCTAGGAATAGGATGACGATAACGAATAGTAATATTATTAATGCCTCTACAATCAACACACATACGTGATGTACCATCCTTTTTCGGCACTAGAATAATAGGAACAGCACAAGGACTAAGGGATTCGCGTATATAACCTTTGTCGAGAAGCTCTTGTACTTGGCGCATAATCTCCTTCGTCTCCTCTGGATTGGTACGGTATGGTGCACGGTTTGGCAGTGAAGCACCGGGAATTAAGTCAATCTGATGCTCAATCCCTCGAATAGGCGGTAATCCCGGTGGCACGTCTTGTGGAAAGACGTCAGCGAACTCTTGCAAAATGTTAGTGACAGCAGGAGGCAAAGAGGAAGGCACGTCCTCGAATGAAAATAATGCCTCTTTGCACACAAAAGCATAGCAAACAGATTTGCTGAAATCTAGTTCATCAATATCAGATTTGGTGGCAAATAAACATGCACTTTTCAATTTAATTTCAGAAGCAACACTAGATGGTTTACTATTAGACTTCATTTGTTGCTCAAATTCTTTTGCCACAATCTGATTTTCACTCTTATTCGTCTCCTGTTTTGCTTTATTAGCTCTATTAATATCATCTTTCAAAATGGAATCAGGAGTCATAGGAAGCAAAGTAATATTTTTATCCTTATGAACAAGAGTATAGTGATTGTTTCTACCATGGTGTACAGAATTTTTATCAAATTGCCATGGTCTACCAAGTAATAAGGAACATGCTTGCATAGGTACCACATCACAATCAACATAATCAGCATATGTAGAGATACTAAAATGCACACGAACAGTACGTGTTACCTTAACCTTTCCGCTGTTGTTGAACCATTGGATGTAGTAAGGATGTGGATGTGGTCTTGTGGTGAGAGAAAGCTTCTCCACCATCTCCATGCTAGCCAAGTTGTTGCAGCTCCCTCCGTCTATTATGACGCGCACAGAACGTTCCTTCACAACTCCCTTGGTATGGAACAAATTGTGCCTCTGATTTTGCTCAGCTTGTGTGACCTGCACACTCAAAACACGTTGAGCAACTAAACATTCATACCTGTCAGCGTCTTCAGGAGCCATGTATTGCGTCTCATGATCAGAATCATCTCCACCATGTTCTTCACGTGTAATAAGAGCCAATGTCTCCTCATCATAGTCACTAGCGGACTCATATCCACCATCCGCGGTAGCAATCATCACACGCGGAGATTTGCATTCCCTCGCATAATGACCTCCTCCCTTACAACGACGACAAATAATATCACTTGTGTGCCCTGTTGATGCCATGGAAGAAGAAGAACGCTGTGCAGGCCCCGCAGGTGCGCTCTTGGCAGATAATGGTGGTTGTGCCTGTTTTCTTGTATCACGGCTGGAGGTGGCACCGGATGGAGGTGCTGGTGCTGATAGAGGCAAAGGTGTCCCGTCTTTCGATGAGATGATGGATATCGCTTTGGTGGAAGTCGACTTTCACGATCCGACTACGAACGTGCGAGGACGTCGCGCCTTAGCAATCGCTAAACCAACTCCGAGAGGTTATTGACCACGCCGGAGCACGATCAACCTGACCACGAGGGTCTGTTTCCTGCGAGCAAACGAAGAACAAGCAAGAAACTAAGATTGCAATCTGGATATTGCGAATATAAGATGAAAGCTTTATTGATCAAGGTGGGGTTCTGTGACGCCTTTGTCTGGTCGTTGAACACAAACGAAGTACGCGAAGTTGCAGCTATGGCGAACTTTTAATCTAAACAAAACCCACAGTCTAAACGATGCCCTAAGGGCTGTATATATGGAGGAAGAGGGGGGGAATTTCGTGGCCCTTGGTGGAGGGGTCCGAAATCAACCCTATCTCTTGTTTCCCCACACATACGGACTCTAAAAATAGCCTATACTTATGTATTTCGAAATTACATGGGCCTGGCCCAATAATAAGGTGACGCAGCACCTAAAATAGCCTCGGAACGAAATTTATGAAGTGGCATCTTGTATATTTCGTCCAAGGCTTCATGCACCCATTATGGTGGCTTCAAAGTCCTGAAATCATCACTTGTAACTCCGTTCTTGTTCTTGCTCCAATGTTCATCCTTCTCCAAGCTAGGCCCTTCATTTGTAAGCAAAACAAATGTATCCAATTTAGGCAGCATCATATTCTCATGAACATTAGAATCATTACCAAGAAACGAAAGTACCTGGTAGTTTAGTTGGCGTGCACGAGCTCTAGTAATTGGTCCAGTATGTATAGCAGCAGGGGCTGTGGGTGTAACAATTGTATTGATGTCCTCATCAGGGAGGGATAGCATATTTGTTGTCGTGGATAGATTCTCGAAAATGGCACACTTTATACCATGTCATAAAAGCGATGATGCTGTTAATGTTGCTGATTTGTTCTTTCGTGAAATTATTCGCTTGCATGGTGTGCCAAATACTATTGTTTCAGATCGTGATACTAAATTTCTTAGCCACTTTTGGAGATGTTTATGGGCTAAGTTGGGGACTAAACTGCTTTTTAGTACTACTTGTCACCCCCAAACTGATGGACAAACTGAAGTAGTCAATAGAACGTTGTCTACTATGCTTAGGGCTGTTTTGAAGAATAATAAGAAAATGTGGGAGGAATGCTTGCCTCATATTGAATTTGCTTATAATCGTTCATTGCATTCTACTACTAAGATGTGCCCTTTTGAAGTTGTGTATGGTTTCCTACCTCGTGCACCTATTGATTTGTTGCCTCTTCCATCTTCGGAGAAGGTTAATTTTGATGCTAAACAACGTGCTGAACTGATTTTAAAAATGCATGAGTTAACTAAGGAAAACATTGAGCATATGAATGCTAAATATAAACTTGCTGGAGATAAGGGTAGAAAACATGTTGTGTTTGCACCTGGAGATCTTGTTTGGTTACATTTGCGCAAGGATAGATTTCCTGATTTGCGCAAATCAAAGTTAATGCCACGTGCTGATGGTCCCTTTAAGGTGTTAGAGAAAATAAATGATAATGCATATAAACTTGAGCTGCCTGCAGATTTTGGGGTTAGTCCCACTTTTAACATTGCAGATTTGAAGCCTTATTTGGGTGAGGAAGATGAACTTCCGTCGAGGACGACTTCATTTCAAGAAGGGGAGGATGATGAGGACATCAATACAATTGTTACACCCACAACCCCTGCTGCTATACATACTGGACCAATTACTAGAGCTCGTGCACGCCAACTAAATTACCAGGTACTTTCGTTTCTTGGTAATGATTCTAATGTTCATGAGAATATGATGCTGCCTAAATTGGATACATTTGTTTTGCTTACAAATGAAGGGCCTAGCTTGGAGAAGGATGAACATTGGAGCAAGAACAAGCATGGAGATGATGTCATGCGCAAGGGGAACAAGAACGGAGTTACAAGTGATGATTTCAGGACTTTGAAGCTACCATAATGGGTGCATGAAGCCTTGGACGAAATATACAAGATGCCACTTCATAAATTTCGTCCCGAGGCTATTTTAGGTGCTGCGTCACCTTATTATTGGGCCAGGCCCATGTAATTTCGAAATACATAAGTATAGGCTATTTTTAGAGTCCGTATGTGTGGGGAAACAAGAGATAGGGTTGATTTCGGAGCCCTCCACCAAGGGCCACGAAATTCCCCCCTCTTCCTCCATATATACAGCCCTTAGGGCATCGTTTAGACTTTGGGTTTTGTTTAGATTAAAAGTTCGCCATAGCTGCAACTTCGCGTACTTCGTTTGTGTTCAACGACCAGACAAAGGCGTCACAGAACCCCACCTTGATCAATAAAGCTTTCATCTTATATTCGCAATATCCAGATTGCAATCTTAGTTTCTTGCTTGTTCTTCGTTTGCTCGCAGGAAACAGACCCTCGTGGTCAGGTTGATCGTGCTCCGGCGTGGTCAATAACCTCTCGGAGTTGGTTTAGCGATTGCTAAGGCGCGACGTCCTCGCACGTTCGTAGTCGGATCGTCAAAGTCGACTTCCACCAAAGCGAAATCCACCATCTCATCGAAAGACGGGACACCTTTGCCTCTATCACAGGTACTTTCGTTTCTTGGTAATGATTCTAATGTTCATGAGAATATGATGCTGCCTAAATTGGATACATTTGTTTTGCTTACAAATGAAGGGCCTAGCTTGGAGAAGGATGAACATTGGAGCAAGAACAAGCATGGAGATGATGGCATGCGCAAGGGAAACAAGAACGGAGTTACAAGTGATGATTCCAGGACTTTGAAGCCACCATAATGGGTGCATGAAGCCTTGGACGAATTATACAAGATGCCACTTCATAAATTTCGTCCCGAGGCTATTTTAGGTGCTGCGTCACCTTATTATTGGGCCAGGCCCATGTAATTTCGAAATACATAAGTATAGGCTATTTTTAGAGTCCGTATGTGTGGGGAAACAAGAGATAGGGTTGATTTCGGACCCCTCCACCAAGGGCCACGAAATTCCCCCCTCTTCCTCCATATATACAGCCCTTAGGGCATCGTTTAGACTTTGGGTTTTGTTTAGATTAAAAGTTCGCCATAGCTGCAACTTCGCGTACTTCGTTTGTGTTCAACGACCAGACAAAGGCGTCACAGAACCCCACCTTGATCAATAAAGCTTTCATCTTATATTCGCAATATCCAGATTGCAATCTCAGTTTCTTGCTTGTTCTTCGTTTGCTCGCAGGAAACAGACCCTCGTGGTCAGGTTGATCGTGCTCCGGCATGGTCAATAACCTCTCGGAGTTGGTTTAGCGATTGCTAAGGCGCGACGTCCTCGCACGTTCGTAGTCGGATCGTCAAAGTCGACTTCCACCAAAGCGAAATCCATCATCTCATCGAAAGACGGGACACCTTTGCCTCTATCACTCTTTGCCTCCTGCTGTCACTAACATTTTGCAGGAGTTCGCTGACGTTTTTCCACAAGACGTGCCACCGGGATTACCGCCTATTCGAGGGATTGAGCATCAGATTGACTTAATTCCCGGTGCTTCACTGCCAAACCGTGCACCATACCGTACCAATCCAGAGGAGACGAAGGAGATTATGCGTCAAGTACAAGAGCTTCTCGACAAAGGTTATATACGCGAATCCCTTAGTCCTTGTGCCGTTCCTATTATTCTAGTGCCGAAAAAGGATGGTACATCACGTATGTGTGTTGATTGTAGAGGCATTAATAATATTACTATTCGTTATCGTCATCCTATTCCTAGGCTAGATGATATGCTTGATGAATTGAGTGGCTCTACAATATTCTCCAAAGTTGATTTGCGTAGTGGCTACCATCAAATTCGTATGAAATTGGGAGATGAATGGAAAATAGCATTTAAAACTAAGTTTGGATTATATGAGTGGTTAGTCATGCCTTTTGGGTTAACTAATGCACCTAGTACTTTCATGAGATTAATGAACGAAGTTTTACGTGCTTTCATTGGACGATTTGTGGTAGTTTACTTTGATGACATACTGATTTATAGCAGATCTTTGGAAGAACATTTGGAACATTTACGTGCTGTTTTTATTGCTCTACGTGATGCACGTTTGTTTGGTAACCTTGGGAAGTGCACCTTTTGCACCGATCGAGTATCTTTTCTTGGCTATGTTGTTACTCCACAGGGAATTGAAGTTGACAAAGCCAAGATTGAAGCTATTGAGAGTTGGCCGCAGCCCAAAACGGTCACACAAGTGAGGAGTTTTCTTGGCCTCGCTGGATTCTATAGGCGTTTTGTGAGAGATTTCAGCACCATTGCTGCACCTCTCAACGAGCTTACAAAGAAGGATGTGCCTTTTGTTTGGGGTACCGCACAGGAAGAAGCCTTCACGGTCTTGAAAGATAAGTTGACACATGCTCCTTTACTCCAACTTCCTGATTTTAATAAGACTTTTGAGCTTGAATGTGATGCTAGTGGAATTGGATTAGGAGGTGTGTTATTACAAGATGGCAAACCTGTTGCATACTTTTCTGAAAAATTGAGTGGGCCTAGTCTGAATTATTCTACTTATGATAAAGAATTATATGCTCTTGTTCGGACTTTAGAAACATGGCAACATTATTTATGGCCCAAAGAATTTGTTATACATTCTGATCATGAATCTTTGAAACATATTAAAAGTCAAGCTAAACTGAATCGTAGACATGCTAAATGGGTTGAATTCATTGAGACTTTCCCTTATGTCATTAAACACAAGAAGGGAAAAGAAAATGTTATTGATGATGCATTGTCTCGTCGCTATACTATGCTTTCACAACTTGACTTCAAAATATTTGGTTTAGAGCCCATCAAAGATCAATATGTGCATGATGCTGATTTTAAAGATGTAATGCAGAATTGTAAAGAAGGAAGAATGTGGAACAAGTTTGTCGTTAACGATGGATTTGTGTTTCGTGCTAACAAGCTATGCATTCCAGCTAGCTCCGTTCGTCTTTTGTTGTTGCAGGAGGCGCATGGAGGAGGATTAATGGGACACTTTGGCGTGAAGAAGACGGAGGACGTACTTGCTACACATTTCTTTTGGCCAAAGATGAGACGGGATGTTGAGCGTTTTATTGCTCGATGCACTACATGTCAAAAAGCTAAGTCACGACTCAATCCTCATGGTTTATATATGCCTTTGCCTGTACCTAGTGTTCCTTGGGAGGATATATCTATGGACTTTGTTTTAGGTTTACCTCGAACAAAGAAGGGGAGGGATAGCATATTTGTTGTCGTGGATAGATTCTCGAAAATGGCACACTTTATACCTTGTCATAAAAGCGATGATGCTGTTAATGTTGCTGATTTGTTCTTTCGTGAAATTATTCGCTTGCATGGTGTGCCAAATACTATTGTTTCAGATCGTGATACTAAATTTCTTAGCCACTTTTGGAGATGTTTATGGGCTATGATAGAGGCAGAGGTGTCCCGTCTTTCGATGAGATGATGGATTTCGCTTTGGTGGAAGTCGACTTTGACGATCCGACTACGAACGTGCGAGGACGTCCCGCCTTAGCAATCGCTAAACCAACTCCGAGAGGTTATTGACCACGCCGGAGCACGATCAACCTGACCACGAGGGTCTGTTTCCTGCGAGCAAACGAAGAACAAGCAAGAAACTGAGATTGCAATCTGGATATTGCGAATATAAGATGAAAGCTTTATTGATCAAGGTGGGGTTCTGTGACGCCTTTGTCTGGTCGTTGAACACAAACGAAGTACGCGAAGTTGCAGCTATGGCGAACTTTTAATCTAAACAAAACCCAAAGTCTAAACGATGCCCTAAGGGCTGTATATATGGAGGAAGAGGGGGGAATTTCGTGGCCCTTGGTGGAGGGGTCCGAAATCAACCCTATCTCTTGTTTCCCCACACATACAGACTCTAAAAATAGCCTATACTTATGTATTTCGAAATTACATGGGCCTGGCCCAATAATAAGGTGACGCAGCACCTAAAATAGCCTCGGGACGAAATTTATGAAGTGGCATCTTGTATATTTCGTCCAAGGCTTCATGCACCCATTATGGTGGCTTCAAAGTCCTGAAATCATCACTTGTAACTCCGTTATTGTTCCCCTTGCGCATGACATCATCTCCATGCTTGTTCTTGCTCCAATGTTCATCCTTCTCCAAGCTAGGCCCTTCATTTGTAAGCAAAACAAATGTATCCAATTTAGGCAGCATCATATTCTCATGAACATTAGAATCATTACCAAGAAACGGAAGTACCTGGTAATTTAGTTGGCGTGCACGAGCTCTAGTAATTGGTCCAGTATGTATAGCAGCAGGGGTTGTGGGTTTAACAATTGTATTGATGTCCTCATCACTCCTCATCATAGTCACTAGCGGACTCATACCCACCATCCTCAGTAGCAATCATCACATGCTGAGATTTGCATTCTCTCGCATAATGACCTCTTCCCTTACAATGACGACAAATAATACCACTTGTGTGCCTTGTTGATTCCATGGAAGAAGAAGAGCTCTGTGCAGGCCCGGCAGGTGCGCTCTTGGTAGATAGTGGTGGTTGTGCCTGCTTTCTTGTATCGCGGCTGGAGGTGGCACCTGATGGAGGTGCTGGTGTAGTGGAAGTAGAAGATGCACGCGGTGTCCATGATGAAGTCGACTTGCAGAAAAGTTAGTTCGCGCCAATGCTTGTCGATCCTGCACTTCACGTTCAGCTTTACAAGCAAGATGGAATAAACGAGTGATATTATTATACTCCTTATACTCTAGGATGGCATGAATCTCTCTATTTAATCCACCCATAAAACGTGCAAGCATGGATTCATTCTCCTCAACAATACCACATCTAATCATGCCAGTTTGTAATTCCTGATAATATTCTTCTACAAAAAAATTTCCTTGTCTCAAACGCTGTAGTTTTTGAAGTAATTCACGTTGATAATATGGTGGAACCCAACGAGTATGCATAGCAGTTTTCAAAGCAGCCCAAGTAGCTAGAATAGGATATAATATACAATGTTCAGACCACCATACACATGCAAAACTAGTGAAAGCATAAACAGCAGCAGCAATCCATCTCTCCTCGGGATATTGTAAACATGTAAAACATTGTTCAGTTTCTAACTCCCAAGTAAGCTTTATATCAGGAACATATCTACCCTCAAATGGTGGAATATTCAATTTCAGTTTAGGAATATGGTCATGATCTCGTACCTGAGGTGGTGGTGCAGGCCAACCATTGCGATTATTTGCATGTGGACGACCTGGTGCTGGTGCTGGTGGTTGCACGTAGTTCTGATTTTGATCAACCTCATCCTCATAATCGCCCGCATAATCATCATCCTCCTGGTACCAGTAGCAGCAGTAGCAGGAGCCAAAGAAGCATTAGCAATAGGTACAGCAGCACCAGAAGTTTGGCCATCCTCAAGAGGAACACGCTTCGCTCATCCAAACTGATTCGGAAGGGGGCATTGTTGTTGCCGTTGCAGAGGTGCAATAGGTGCAGCCAGCGGTGGTTGTTGAAGACGCGCGAGCAATTCATCAAACTTGTTATCGAGCTTTGTTTCAAACGTCTTCTCAATGCCATCTATCTTCTCCATGGCCTCTTCAAATCTGTTTAGCACATCTTGCACCTGTCCACTCATCATTTGCTGAAATTTATCATGTAGTTGTTTGTTTGTAATGTTCTCCCAATCAGTCTCATCGGCTTGTGATCCTGCGATGGTGATGTAGGGCGAAACCTAGGGGCCGATCTTTCACATTTGGAGTTGATCCTATGGGGAAACACGAAGAACGCGCGGAAGAACACAAGAGAAAACACGGGGAGAAACGAGAGAAACACTCAACCGACAAGGAATCGATCACACAAGGGCTAGATCACCGAAAGCACAAGGTAACACATGATCCAAAATAAACAAAGGGAAGATACAAGAGTAACCGTTCTTCTCCGTGAGGAGGTCTTGATTGTCTTCTCCGGATGGAGGCCTTGAATCCGAATGGATCTTCTCCGAAGAGGCACGGTCCCTAACGTGGAGTAGATCCGGTACGGATGAGCAGAGCTCTATCTCTAAATGAGCTATCACAATGCTAACCCTAAAACATAGGTGGGGATGGAGTATATATAGTCTAGGGGTGAAGAGGGGTACATGGGCCTCGGCCCTACACTGTGCGCAGACAGGGAAGGCCGGATGTCCGGGCTGGTGTAGCTGGCCGTTCTATTCTCTGGATGGGCGTCGCCGGATGTCCGCTCGGAGGGGCCGGATGTCCGCGGCTTCGGGAGGCGCCGAATGTCCGGGGTGCTGGCCGGATGTCCGGGCTGACGGGGCAACCTTCTGTGCTCTCTCGATGCTGGTGCCAGATGTTCGGAACTTTCGTCGGATTTCCCGTGAGGGGGGTCGGATGTCCGGTCCCTGTAGCTTCTTCTGCAGAGGGCTGGCCGTGTAGACCTCCGGGGGCTGGATGTCTGGGGTCCTGGCCGGATGTCCGGTGCCTGGAGGTTGTTCTTGCCTTCTTCCATTGGTTCTCTTCTTTCGTGGACTTGGGGTCTTGACCATCTTCATGTGCATCCTCAGGAGGGTCCTCTTGGTACCTAATCATGCACAACATTCCGGCTTGAGGTAGTAGACATGTCTCGAGAGGATCATGTGATATATCACTAAGGAGAGAAGTCACCTCGGTCTTGAGAGCTCTAGCGCGTGCTCTAGTCATGGGTCCTCTTGGTGCTTGGTGAGATGATGGAAGGTCCATGGGGATGACCGAAGGATGCTCCGCATCATCTCCCCCCCTTGGGGAAGATCCGACCTCGGATTGAAATCCTCATCACCATAGTACGGGGAGAGATCGGAGACGTTGAAGATGTCGCTCACGTTGTACTTGTCGCGTGGGAGATCGATCTTGTAAGCGTTGTTGTTGTAGCGTGTTAGTACCTTGAAGGGTCCATCGGCTCGAGGGAGAAGCTTGGACTTGCGTTCGTTGGGGAAGCGGTCCTTGCGAAGGTGTAGCCACATGAGGTCTCCAATGTTGAATATCATGGGATGCTTGTTGACGTTGAGCTTGGTCGCGAGTCGTTGTACTTGGCGCTCGATGGTGTGCCTTGTATCTTCATGCTTCTTCTTGATGTAAATTGCACAAGCACTTGCATCGAGGTTGGTGCGCTCTTGTAGAGGAAGAGGTAGACTGTCCAATGGGGACAACAGGTTGTAGCCGTAGACGACCTCGAAGGGGGACTTGCCGATCGTCGAATGTCTTGCCCGGTTGTAGGCGTACTCGGCGATGGGTAGACACTCCTCCCACTCCTTGATGTTCTTCTTGATCAACACGCAAAGTAGAGTGGAGACTATACGGTTCGTAACCTCCGTTTGGCCGTCGGTTTGAGGATGGTATGCTGATGAGAACAAGAGCTTGATTCCGAGCTTGGCGCATAGCGTCTTCCAAAAGTAACTCAAGAACTTGATGTCGTGGTCGGAGACGATTGTCTTTGGTACTCCATGGAGTCGCAAGATTTCCCAACAAAAGAGATTTGCAATGTGTGAAGCATCGTCTATCTTGTTGCAAGGGATGAAATGTGCCATCTTACAAAATCGGTCCACAACAACAAACACGAAATCCTTGCCATTTTGAGTTCTAGGCAAACCAAGTACAAAATCCATGCTAAGGTCTTCCCAAGGTTGATAAGGAATAGGAAGAGGCATGTAAAGACCATGGGATTGAGCTCTAGACTTAGCTTTACGACATGTAGAGCATCAGTTGGTGAAGTGTGAGACGTCGTGGAACATCTTGGGCCAAAAGTAGTTTTTGGAGAGCGTGGCGAATGTCTTGTCGCGTCCAAAATGTCCCATGAGTCCGCCTCCATGAGCCTCTTGCAAAAGGAGCAAACGAAGAGAAGACTCGGGAATGCATAGTTTGTTAGCTCCCATAAGATAACCATCCTTGATGTAATATTGTTCCCAAGATGTATGCGTCAAACATTTAGCATAAGGAGTAGCAAAAGATGGATCATTAGCATACAAGTCTTTTATGTGCTCAAAGCTAATAGCATTCAAGTCAAGTTTAGTGACAAGCGTGCATATGCGTGAAAGTGCATCCGCAACTACATTTTCCTTACCCATAATGTACTTGATCACATAGGGGAAAGATTCAATAAATTCACTCCATTTGGCATTACGCTTATTCAACTTAGTTTGACCTTTTAAGCACTTAAGTGTTTCATGATCGGTATGGATGACAAACTCATGAGGTCTAAGATAATGTTCCCAAAGATGTAGCACACGCACTAAAGCATACAATTCTTTGTCATAGATGGGATAGTTAAGTTGAGCACCGGAGAGTTTTTCACTAAAATATGCAATGGCTCGTTTTTCTTGCATCAAAACTCCGCCAATTCCGGTACCACTTGCATCACAATGAACCTCAAAAGTTTTGTCAAAATTGGGCAAAGCAAGAATTGGAGCATGAGTAAGCAAAGACTTGAGCTCATCAAAAGCGGTTGATTGCAAAGATCCCCAAACAAAAGGAGCATTCTTCTTACTCAAGGCATGCAAAGGAGTGGCAATAGTGCTAAAATCCTTCACAAAGTGATGGTAAAAACATGCGAGGCCAAGAAAACTGCGCACTTGTTGCAAATTGGTGGGTTGGGGCCAAGTTTTAATTGCTTCAATTTTAAATTCACCAACATGGACACCCTTAGAAGAAATGACAAACCGAAGAAAACTAGTTTGTCAACACCAAACGTGCACTTCTTCATGTTGGCCTAAAGACGTTCCTTGCGAAGCATTTGCAAAACAGCCCTAACATGATTAAATGCTCTTTTATGGATTTGCTAAACACAAGAATAACATCAAAGTAAACCACAACAAAGACTCCAATATAAGGTCGAAGCACATAATGGATAAGACGCATGAAAGTACCAGGAGCTTCCGATAAACCCATAGGCATAACTAACCACTCATATAGGCCAAATTTGGTTTTGAAAGCAGTTTTCCACTTGATAGAGGCGAGGTGTCCCGATCTTTCGATGAGATGATAACTATCGATTTGGTGGAGACGACTTTGACGATCCGACTACAAACGTGCACGACGTTGCACCTTAGCAATCGCTAAACCAATCTCCTGAGGTTATTGACCACGCCGGAGCACGATCAACCTGACCACGAAGGTCTATTCCTGCAAGCAGTCGAAGAACGAGCAAGAATATGATAAAGGCAATCTGAATATTGCGAATATGTATGAAGTATTGATAAAGGTGGGGATCCGTAAGCGGTCTTGGTCTGGTCGTTGGACACAAACGAAATACACGAAGTTGCAATGGCTAACTTTTAACTAAACAAATCCCAAGGAAAAGCTACTAGATGGATCTACTTATATAGGAGCAAGGGGTGGCGGCCAAGGATGTGGGAGGACGTCCCAAGGCAGCCTAAAACTAAATCTAGGTCGTACAAGGCCAATGGGCCCAAGTGGAGGTGATGTAACACCTTTGGACTTGTAGTTTGACTCGGATTCTGCTGCAGCATCAGATTGTTTCGTCCACAACTCAACGCTCCGGATGAATTTGAAGGTGATTCCAATTGGGTTGGAAAGTGCACGAAATCTAGTTTCCAACAAAAAAAGAATCACCCAATTCGGAGGCCGTACGAAAAACTTGTGTGCGTTTTGAGTCAGGTATGTCTGTGCAGTCCGAATCTGAATCCAGAACGTGAGAGACTTGGACTCTATCTTCTCTTGGGCCAAAAGTGACGTGAGAGAACTTTTTGGACAGCAAATAAACATCTCTTTATTCCTTATCTTCATATGTGGATTGTACAAATGTCCCATACACCTGCAATTAGACAAAACACAAAAGTGTGTGAAGTATTTTTGTTCTGGATAACACAAATAGATTATTGAATAGTTTGCACTAGAAATCACCTGACAAATATGCATATATGCAATATTTTTGGTCATATCCAAGGTAGTCATGTCCTCATCACCACTCATCACCTTCTTGTATGTGGATTTGATAATAGCCACTTTTGATAGAGGCAAAGGTGTCCCGTCTTTCGATGAGATGATGGATTTCGCTTTGGTGGAAGTCGACTTTGACGATCCGACTACGAACGTGTGACGACGTCGCGCCTTAGCAATCGCTAAACCAACTCCGAGAGGTTATTGACCACGCCGGAGCACGATCAACCTGACCACGAGGGTTTGTTTCCTGCGAGCAAACGAAGAACAAGCAAGAAACTGAGATTGCAATCTGGATATTGCGAATATAAGATGAAAGCTTTATTGATCAACGTGGGGTTCTATGACGCCTTTGTCTGGTCGTTGAACACAAACGAAGTGCGCGAAGTTGCAGCTATGGCGAACTTTAATCTAAACAAAACCCCAAAGTCTAACGATGCCCTAAGGGCTGTATATATGGAGGAAGAGGGGAGAATTTCGTGGCCCTTGGAGGAGGGGTCCGAAACCAACCCTAACTCTTGTTTCCCCACACATACGGACTCTAAAAACAGCCTATACTTAAGTATTTCAAAAACACATGGGCCTGGCCCAATAATAAGGTGACGCAGCACCTAGAATAGCCTCTAGACGAAATTTATGAAGTGGCGTCTTGTATATTTCGTCTAAGGCTTCATGCACTCCTTATGGTGGCTTCAAAGTCCTGAAATTATCACTTGTAACTCCATTTTCGACCCCCTTGCGCATGCCATCAACTCTATGCGTGTTCTTGCTCCAATGTTCATCCTTCTCCAAGCTAGGCCCTTTATTTGTAAGCAAAACAAATGTATCCAACTTAGGCAGCATCATATTCTCATGAACATTAGAATCATTACCAAGAAACAAAAGTACCTGGTAATTTAATTGGCGTGCGCGAGCTCTAGTAATTGGTCCAGTATATGTAACAGTAGGGGCTGTGGGTGTAACAATGGTATTGATGTCCTCATCAACTTTTAAGATCAATTTTTGAGAAAAAGGCGGCTCCGCTAAGTTCATCAAGCATATCATGTAGGCGAGGAATGGAATGCCTATAGCGAACAATAATAGCATTTATAGGTCTACAATCGGAACACATGCGGAAACTTCCATCTTGCTTAGGCACAAGTATAACGGGAATGGCACAAGGGCTTAGGCTTTCACGTACATGAGCTTTGTCGATTAGTTGTTGTACTTGCCATTGGATCTCCTTAGTTTCTTCTGGGTTGACACGGTATGGAGATTTGTTGGAAGTGGCGCTCCGGGGATGAGGTCGATTCGATGCTCAACGCCTCGTAGAGGAGGTCGACCCAGAGGTAGCTCGTTTGGGAAAACATCTTGGAATTCCTGCAGAAGAGATTGAAACACTAAAGGTAGCTCATGAGAGGTGTTAGCTTTTGGTTCCCCATCCTTGCACACAAGGACAAAGTGCATCACACTCGATGGGTTCTCACACACTTCTCTCATCTCACTTTTTGTGGCAAATAGTATTAAGTTTTTCTCTCTAGGCGAAGAGGCGCTCAAGTTTGGCTTGTGGCTCTAACTTACTTTTTGGTGGATCACTTTCTCACTCTTCCCTCCATGATGGGTGGCTTGCTTGTCGGCTATCACTTGAATAGGAGACATAGGTCGTAGCACATACTCCTTTCCTTTCATCTTGAAGCTATAGTTATTGGTACGCCCATTGTGGATGACACCATGATCGAATTGCCATGGCCTACCAAGAAGGAGGTGGCAAACGGACATTGGGACGACATCACACTCCAAAGTGTCTTCATATGCACCAATTTTGAAGGAGACTTGGACCGTATGCCCAACTCATATAGTGCCGGAGTCACTTAGCCATTGAACCTTGTAGGGGTGCGGATGCTTCATCTTGACCAATTGAAGCTTGGAGCATAGTTCTTCACTTTGCAAGTTGTGACAACTACCTCCATCGATGATGAACCTGACGGACCTTCCATTGATGCCGACCTTTATCTGGAAGATGTGGCATCGTTGGTCTTCTTCTTGTTGATGTTGAAGAGTCAAGACCTTGGAGACAACGAGAGCGGGGCTCAAATCCTCATCACAAAAGACTTGATCATCTTCATCCTCATTCACTCGCCGGTGCATGGCCACTTGCTCAAGGGCTTCCATCTCCTCGTCACTCATGGAGTCATAGGTGTCATCGTCGTTGAGGATCATGGTGCGCTTGTTTGTGCATTCATAGCACTTGTGGCCTCGGCCGCCGCAAGTGAAACACTTGAAGGAGCTTGTCTTGATGGTCTCACCGGTCGTAGTAGATGATGAAGCACGTGGCTTGAAGTTGCTTGTAGTAGGAGGAGGACGACTCGAGCTTGTCGAAGTTTTCTTGTAACTTGACTTGTCATCGTTGCTTGGAGAAGGTTTGGTTGATGTAGAGGTTGGAGGAGTTGTTGAAGCTTGGTTGTTGGAGAAGCCGTAGGTCTTGGACGAGTACTTGGCGTACTTGAAGTCATCTTGCACTTGACGTTCCGCCTTTGTAGCTTGATGCACGAGCTCAATGAGGTTGGAGTAGGGTTGGAAGTCGGCAATCTTCTTGATGGGATGATTGAGTCCATTCAAGAAACGTGCCATTGTTTTCTCATCATCTTCCGTGACATTGGCTCGAATCATGGCTATCTCCATTTCCTTGTAGTATTCTTCAACATTCTTTGTTCCTTGCTTGAGGAGTTGTAGCTTCTTGAAGAGATCGCGGTTGTAGTAGGTGGGCACAAAACGTGCTCGCATGACTTCCTTCATTTGACCCCGAGTGGTGATTGGAGGTTCACCTCTTGCTTGTCGGCGCTCAAGGATTTGTTCCCACCATATGAGCACATAGTCTTGGAACTCAAGTGATGCCATAGCGGTCTTCTTCTCTTCCTCATAGTTGTGCAAATGAAAAAATTTGTTGACCTTCAATGCCCATGAGAGGTATTCCTCCGGATCATTGCTTCCATTGAACTTGGGCATTGTGAATTTGAGCTTGGCATAGCGTTGCTCTTCATTGTGTTGTTGGCGATGGTGATGATGACGCCCTTGACGGTGAGGGTAATCATCCTCATGTTGCTCTTGGCGTGGAGGAAGTCCATGATCAACTTGCTCTTGTTGAACTTGAGGTTGAGGTGGAGCTTGACGAGCTTGTGGAGGAGTTTGTGGAGCTTGACGTTGCACTCGTGGTTGGTAGTTCCTCTCTTGGATTTCTTCTCGAAGGGCTTCCTCTTGATTGCGCCATTCGCGATTGCGGTTGGCGATGGCTCGACTTGATTCTTGAAGGGCACATTGCACCTCAAGAGCTTGCGCTTCATGTTGTTGTTGTTGAAGACATTGAGCCTCGGTGTCTTGTTGCTCTTGGTGTAGACGCGCTCGTTCTTCCACTTGGCGCCGTAGTCGTTGTCGTTCTTGAGCTTGAGCAAAAGCAACTTGGTTTGCATGAGGACGAGGGACTTGCTCATCGACTTGCTCTTGTGAATGCTTGTCGTGTAGCGGATTGCGAGATGCATGACGGTCTTGATGCACGGCTCGTCGAAGAGTGTTCGATGACGGTGTACTTGAGTCGGAGAAGGAGTCGTCAGAGTGTCGACTTAAGTGGCTCCGTCTTGAGTATGAAGAAGTAGAAGGAGGTCGGTTCACCAACAAGGCACGGATCTCGTCCATCCTTGCATCGTTCTCTTGCTTGTGCGCGTCGAGCTTATTGTCGAAGTAGTCCTTGGTACATTGCTCGGAGAGTCGCAAGTCGGTGGTGAGGTTGTTGATGCGTTCGTTCATAGCTTGTTGCTCTTGATGCAATGCTCGTTGTGCACCAAAGAGGTGGCTTTTGGTGACGTATGATGACATGTCATCGTCTTGCTCGATGAAGAGTGGGTTAGTAGAAGAACTTGGCCTATCCATCATTCCAAGCAAAATGTGAGTGGTAGAAGGATAAGAACTTATACCAATGTACCTTGACCGATGTTGATGATGAATCAAGTTCACACAAATGCGGACAATGAAATAGCACTATTGGTACCAATTCTTGTCGGTTCTCACACCTACACAAGTAAAAGCTTATGGTGGAGCTTGGTTAGGATGGTGGCACAAAATTTGATGCAATTTGTAAGTGAGCTTCAATAATGTTGGAAAAGATTCACAAATTTGCAAATGCAACAAGTAGACCAAACAAGTAGGGGTACACGGAAACACACAGCAAATAGATAAATGGGATTGTGCAAACCAAAAGTGAGCCAAAATGTGGAAACCACGAAAATGCTCTTGTTGCACAATACTAGAGAGACGCTGGCACAATTGCACAATAGGCGGATACGGAGCTTGTGCACAACCTACTAGGCAAAAGTGCAACGAACTCTATGCTGAGTATGCTATATGTATGGTATTTCGGTGCTATGATCCAAGATGATTGAGTATGGCAATCTTAATGTAGTATGATGCTATGGTTCTTGCTTATAAGCTCTTTGCTTATCTTTCCTCTTCGCTTATCTTTCCTCATTGCTTAAAAGCTTGGGTGGCTCTTTCACTTTTGAGCTCTTTTCTTATGCAAAACTTCACGAACCAATATAGCAATTGTGTATGCGATGACAACTTTGTGACACACAAGTTGATGCCAAGATATGCACCACGGTGATATGGTATGTATGCTATGGAGTATGATCACTAATGTGCACAAGTCACGTTGCCGGAAAGACTCAATGGATAGTCTCGATGGGTAAGCTACGCAAAAGTAAGGCCATGTGAATCAAAGCAACTGCAAGGTATGACAAAGATGTCATCAAAGTTACCGTCCTTGGCGATGATGAGTAGTCGATGGAGATGAGCGGTGGTGATGGTGACGTCGAACCGTACCTATATAGCCGAAACACAATAGGACACGGGAACCACAACCCAAAATCTCAAAGACCAAAACTGATAGAGGCGGAGGTGTCCCGTCTTTCGATGAGATGATGGATTTTCGCTTTGGTGGAAGTCGACTTTGACGATCCGACTACGAACGTGCGAGGACGTCGCGCCTTAGCAATCGCTAAACCAACTCCGAGAGGTTATTGACCACGCCTGATGAGGACATCAATACAATTGTTACACCCACAGCCCCTGCTGCTATACATACTAGACCAATTACTAGAGCTCGTGCACGCCAACTAAATTACCAGGTACTTTCGTTTCTTGGTAATGATTTTAATGTTCATGAGAATATGATGCTGCCTAAATTGGATACATTTGTTTTGCTTACAAATGAAGGGCCTAGCTTGGAGAAGGATGAACATTGGAGCAAGAACAAGCATGGAGATGATGGCATGCGCAAGGGGAACAAGAACGGAGTTACAAGTGATGATTTCAGGACTTTGAAGCCACCATAATGGGTGCATGAAGCCTTGGACGAAATATACAAGATGCCACTTCATAAATTTCGTCCCGAGGCTATTTTAGGTGCTGCGTCACCTTATTATTGGGCCAGGCCCATGTAATTTCGAAATACATAAGTATAGGCTATTTTTAGAGTCTGTATGTGTGGGGAAACAAGAGATAGGGTTGATTTCGGATCCCTCCACCAAGGGCCACGAAATTCCCCCCCCTCTTCCTCCATATATACAGCCCTTAGGGCATCGTTTAGACTTTGGGTTTTGTTTAGATTAAAAGTTCGCCATAGCTGCAACTTCGCGTACTTCGTTTGTGTTCAACGACCAGACAAAGGCGTCACAGAACCCCACCTTGATCAATAAAGCTTTCATCTTATATTCGCAATATCCAGATTGCAATCTTAGTTTCTTGCTTGTTCTTCGTTTGCTCGCAGGAAACAGACCCTCGTGGTCAGGTTGATCGTGCTCCGGCGTGGTCAATAACCTCTCGGAGTTGGTTTAGCGATTGCTAAGGCGCGACGTCCTCGCACGTTCGTAGTCGGATCGTCAAAGTCGACTTCCACCAAAGCGATATCCATCATCTCATCGAAAGATCGGGACCCTCGCCTCTATCAAAAACTAAGTTTGGATTATATGAGTGGTTAGTCATGCCTTTTGGGTTAACTAATGCACCTAGTACTTTCATGAGATTAATGAACGAAGTTTTACGTGCTTTCATTGGACGATTTGTGGTAGTTTACTTTGATGACATATTGATTTATAGCAGATCTTTGGAAGAACATTTGGAACATTTACGTGCTGTTTTTATTGCTCTACGTGATGCACGTTTGTTTGGTAACCTTGGGAAGTGCACCTTTTGCACCGACCGAGTATCTTTTCTTGGCTATGTTGTTACTCCACAGGGAATTGAAGTTGATAAAGCCAAGATTGAAGCTATTGAGAGTTGGCCGCAGCCCAAAACGGTCACACAAGTGAGGAGTTTTCTTGGCCTCGCTGGATTCTATAGGCGTTTTGTGAGAGATTTCAGCACCATTGCTGCACCTCTCAATGAGCTTACAAAGAAAGACGTGCCTTTTCTTTGGGGTACCGCACAGGAAGAAGCCTTCACGGTATTGAAAGATAAGTTGACACATGCTCCTTTACTCCAACTTCCTGATTTTAATAAGACTTTTGAGCTTGAATGTGATGCTAGTGGAATTGGATTAGGAGGTGTGTTATTACAAGATGGCAAACCTGTTGCATACTTTTCTGAAAAATTGAGTGGGCCTAGTCTGAATTATTCTACTTATGATAAAGAATTATATGCTCTTGTTCGGACTTTAGAAACATGGCAACATTATTTATGGCCCAAAGAATTTGTTATACATTCTGATCATGAATCATTGAAACATATTAAAAGTCAAGCTAAACTGAATCGTAGACATGCTAAATGGGTTGAATTCATTGAGACTTTCCCTTATGTCATTAAACACAAGAAGGGAAAAGAAAATGTTATTGCTAATGCATTGTCTCGTCGCTATACTATGCTTTCACAACTTGACTTCAAAATATTTGGTTTGGAGACCATCAAAGATCAATATGTGCATGATGCTAATTTTAAAGATGTAATGCAGAATTGTAAAGAAGGAAGAATGTGGAACAAGTTTGTCGTTAACGATGGATTTGTGTTTCGTGCTAACAAGCTATGCATTCCAGCTAGCTCCGTTCGTCTTTTGTTGTTGCAGGAGGCGCATGGAGGAGGATTAATGGGACACTTTGGCGTGAAGAAGACGGAGGACGTACTTGCTACACATTTCTTTTGGCCAAAGATGAGACGGGATGTTGAGCGTTTTATTGCTCGATGCACTACATGTCAAAAAGCTAAGTCACGACTCAATCCTCATGGTTTATATATGCCTTTGCCTGTACCTAGTGTTCCTTGGGAGGATATATCTATGGACTTTGTTTTAGGTTTACCTCGAACAAAGAAGGGGAGGGATAGCATATTTGTTGTCGTGGATAGATTCTCAAAAATGGCACACTTTATACCATGTCATAAAAGCGATGATGCTGTTAATGTTGCTGATTTGTTCTTTCGTGAAATTATTCGCTTGCATGGTGTGCCAAATACTATTGTTTCATATCGTGATACTAAATTTCTTAGCCACTTTTGGAGATGTTTATGGGCTAAGTTGGGGACTAAACTGCTTTTTAGTACTACTTGTCACCCCAAACTGATGGTCAAACTGAAGTAGTCAATAGAACGTTGTCTACTATGCTTAGGGCTGTTGTGAAGAATAATAAGAAAATGTGGGAGGAATGCTTGCCTCATATTGAATTTGCTTATAATCGTTCATTGCATTCTACTACTAAGATGTGCCCTTTTGAAGTTGTGTATGGTTTCCTACCTCGTGCACCTATTGATTTGTTGCCTCTTCCATCTTCGGAGAAGGTTAATTTTGATGCTAAACAATGTGCTGAATTGATTTTAAAAATGCATGAGTTAACTAAGGAAAACATTGAGCGTATGAATGCTAAATATAAACTTGCTGGAGATAAGGGTAGAAAACATGTTGTGTTTGCACCTGGAGATCTTGTTTGGTTACATTTGCGTAAGGATAGATTTCCTGATTTGCGCAAATCAAAGCTAATGCCACGTGCTGATGGTCCCTTTAAGGTGTTAGAGAAAATAAATGATAATGCATATAAACTTGAGCTGCCTGCAGATTTTGGGGTTAGTCCCACTTTTAACATTGCAGATTTGAAGCCTTATTTGGGTGAGGAAGATGGACTTCCGTCGAGGACAACTTCATTTCAAGAAGGGGAGGATGATGAGGACATCAATACAATTGTTACACCCATAGCCCCTGCTGCTATACATACTGGACCAATTACTAGAGCTCGTGCACGCCAACTAAATTACCAGGTACTTTCGTTTCTTGGTAATGATTCTAATGTTCATGAGAATATGATGCTGCCTAAATTGGATACATTTGTTTTGCTTACAAATGAAGGGCCTAGCTTGGAGAAGGATGAACATTGGAGCAAGAACAAGCATGGAGATGATGGCATGCGCAAGGGGAACAAGAACGGAGTTACAAGTGATGATTTCAGGACTTTGAAGCCACCATAATGGGTGCATGAAGCCTTGGACGAAATATACAAGATGCCACTTCATAAATTTCGTCCCGAGGCTATTTTAGGTGCTGCGTCACCTTATTATTGGGCCAGGCCCATGTAATTTCGAAATACATTAGTATAGGCTATTTTTAGAGTCCGTATGTGTGGGGAAACAAGAGATAGGGTTGATTTCGGACCCCTCCACCAAGGGCCACGAAATTCCCCCCTCTTCCTCCATATATACAGCCCTTAGGGCATCGTTTAGACTTTGGGTTTTGTTTAGATTAAAAGTTCGCCATAGCTGCAACTTCGCGTACTTCGTTTGTGTTCAACGACCAGACAAAGGCGTCACAGAACCCCACCTTGATCAATAAAGCTTTCATCTTATATTCGCAATATCCAGATTGCAATCTCAGTTTCTTGCTTGTTCTTCGTTTGCTCGCAGGAAACAGACCCTCGTGGTCAGGTTGATCGTGCTCCGGCGTGGTCAATAACCTCTCGGAGTTGGTTTAGCGATTGCTAAGGCGCGACGTCCTCGCACGTTCGTAGTCGGATCGTCAAAGTCGACTTCCACCAAAGCGAAATCCACCATCTCATCGAAAGACGGGACACCTTTGCCTCTATCAAGTGGTATCAGATTTCCAGGTTGCTCGGTGAGATTTTACAGTTTTTCGTAGTTTAGATCGTGTCTGTTCTTCATACCTACAGTCCACGAAAAAGCCACAAAAAAAATTAGGGTTAGTTCATCATATCCGAACCAATCTGAGCCTTTGCATAATTTTTTTAGGATTTTTGCTTTGTTGAATTTGCGGTTGCATCGTCGTGTCTAGTTGCTGGTCTTAGAGTCTAGTCTTTTAGAGTTTCGAGTTCTGGTCATAAGTTGTCACGCCGCCGGTGCACCATCATCATCGCCCCTGCCATCTACCACCACCGCTCTGAATCCGTATCCATATACCACCACTAATCCGTGTCCATATACCACCACCGATCCATATCCATATACTACCACCGCTACCACCACCGCTGCCATATACCACCACCATATATCCACCACCAATCCGAGTTCCTTGCTTATTAGGGTTGTTTTCGAGATCCATCTAGATTCCGATTCGTGTTTCCTTGCCGGAGTAGGTTTCGGAAAAAAAAAGAGTCGGGTAGCCACGCTCCGTTTAGGCCCAAAATTTTTCGAAAACGCATTTTTCGAAAAATTTTCTGGCTATCCTATTTTTAGGTGTTTCTGAGTGTTTTGAGACAGGTGCCATTATAGGAAGTTTTTTTTGACCCGTTTCCAGTTTTTGGGTCCGGGCAGTCGAAAAAAAAGAAGAGCGAAATTTTTTTTTAGAGTGTGCTTTTCCCTTGTTTACGTGCTGCGCCGTGATTTTGTTGGTGTTCTAGGCTCGCGTCTCTAGCACAGTCTAGCCTAGGACCAGCACAGTACCGTCGTTGAGCGTTTATTCAACTTTGCATCTCTGAATTGATTATTGCTGACCCTTTTTGCTACCATAGTATAAGCCTTCCCAGCTCCACATACATCTACGTCGTGCGTTTGACTCTCCCTGGTAATCGCTCTATCCAAGCTTTGAGAGTTTTGACTACAACGGTTGCCGATCACCGCCTGTTGCTGGGTAAGAACTGGTAAGAATTTGAGTTTTGCTTGACAGATTTGTGACACCCACCACCACCACTTGTTCGTAGTCTGTAGGATCATATTCTTGTGTGTTTCTATTGCTGCTAACCATGCCAGGATCACAAGCCGACGAGATTGACTGGGAGAATTTATCGAACAAGGAGCTTCATGATAAGTTTCAGCAAATGATGACTGAACAGGTGCAAGATGTGCTGAACAATTTTGAAGAGGCCATGGAGAAGATCACTGGCCTTGAGAAGACGTTCGAAACAAAGCTCGATAACAGATTTAATGAATTGCTCGCGCGTCTTCCACCACCACCACCCGCTGCACCTAACGCACCTCTCCAACAACAACAACAACGACTACCTCCACGTCGCGAAATAGACCTTCGCCGAGCGAGCCGTGTTCCTCTTACGTTTGGCCAAACTGTTGGTGCTGCTGTTGATACTTCTGTGGCTCCTGCTACTGCTGTTGCTGGTACCCAGGAGGATGATGAGTATGCGGGCGATTATGAGGATGAGGTTGATCAAAATCAGATCTACGAGCAGCCACCAGCACCACCACCAGCAGGTCAACCTCAGGTATATATTCGTAATGGTAGGCCTGCACCACCACCTCAGGTACGAGATGATGTCCATATTCCTAAACTAAAATTGAATATTCCACCATTTGAGGGTAGATATGTTCCTGATATATATCTTACTTGGGAGTTAGAAACTGAACAACGATTTACATGTTTACAATATCCTGAGGAGAGACGAGTTGCTGCTGCTGTTTGTGCTTTCACTAGTTTTGCATGTGTATGGTGGTCTGAACATTGTAGATTGTATCCTATTCCAACTACTTGGGCTGCTTTGAAAACTGCTATGCGTACGCGTTGGGTTCCACCATATTATCAACGTGAATTGCTTCAAAAATTACAGCGCTTAAGACAAGGAAAAAATTCTGTAGAAGAATATTATCAGGAATTACAAACTGGCATGATTAGATGTGGTATTGTTGAGGAGAATGAAGCTATGCTTGCACGTTTTCTGGGTGGATTAAATAGAGAGATTCAGACCATTCTAGACTATAAGGAGTATACTAATATCACTCGTTTATTCCATCTTGCTTGTAAAGCTGAACGTGAAGTGCAGGATCGACAAGCATTCGGGCGAACTAACTTTTCTGCAGGCCGACCTTCATCATGGACACCACGTGCATCTTCTACTTCAACTGCACCAGCACCTCCATCCGGTGCCACCTCCAGCCGTGATACAAGAAAACAGGCACAACCACCATTATCTGTCAAGAGCGCACCTGCGGGGCCTGCACAACGTTCTTCTTCTTCCATGGCATCAACAGGGCACACAAGTGATATTATTTGTCGTCGTTGTAAGGGAGGAGGTCATTATGCGAGGGAATGCAAATCTCCGCGTGTGATGATTGCTACCGCGGATGGTGGATATGAGTCCGCTAGTGACTATGATGAGGAGACATTGGCTCTTATTACACGTGAAGAACATGGTGGAGATGATTCTGATCATGAGACGCAATACATGGCTCCTGAAGACGCTGACAGGTATGAATGTTTAGTTGCTCAACGTGTTTTGAGTGTGCAGGTCACACAAGCTGAGCAAAATCAGAGGCACAATTTGTTCCATACCAAGGGAGTTGTGAAGGAACGTTCTGTGCGCGTCATAATAGACGGAGGGAGCTGCAACAACTTGGCTAGCATGGAGATGGTGGAGAAGCTTTCTCTCACCACAAGACCACATCCACATCCTTACTACATCCAATGGTTCAACAACAGCGGCAAGGTTAAGGAGTTCGCTGACGTCTTTCCACAAGACGTGCCACCGAGATTACCGCCTATTCGAGGGATTGAGCATCAGATTGACTTAATTCCCGGTGCTTCACTGCCAAACCGTGCACCATACCGTACCAATCCAGAGGAGACGAAGGAGATTATGCGTCAAGTACAAGAGCTTCTCGACAAAGGTTATATACGCGAATCCCTTAGTCCTTGTGCTGTTCCTATTATTCTAGTGCCGAAAAAGGATGGTACATCACGTATGTGTGTTGATTGTAGAGGCATTAATAATATTACTATTCGTTATCGTCATCCTATTCCTAGGCTAGATGATATGCTTGATGAATTGAGTGGCTCTACAATATTCTCCAAAGTTGATTTGCGTAGTGGATACCATCAAATTCGTATGAAATTGGGAGATGAATGGAAAACAGCATTCAAAACTAAGTTTGGATTATATGAGTGGTTAGTCATGCCTTTTGGGTTAACTAATGCACCTAGTACTTTCATGAGATTAACGAACGAAGTTTTACGTGCTTTCATTGGACGATTTGTGGTAGTTTACTTTGATGACATATTGATTTATAGCAGATCTTTGGGCTGAACATTGTAGATTATATCCTATTCCAACTACTTGGGCTGCTTTGAAAACTGCTATGCGTACGCGTTGGGTTCCACCATATTATCAACGTGAATTGCTTCAAAAATTGCAGCGTTTAAGACAAGGGAAAAATTCTGTAGAAGAATATTATCAGGAATTACAAACTGGCATGATTAGATGTGGTATTGTTGAGGAGAATGAAGCTATGCTTGCATGTTTTCTGGGTGGATTAAATAGAGAGATTCAGACCATTTTAGACTATAAGGAGTATACTAATATCACTCGTTTATTCCATCTTGCTTGTAAAGCTGAACGTGAAGTGCAGGATCGACAAGCATTGGGGCGAACTAACTTTTCTGCAGGCCGACCTTCATCATGGACACCACGTGCATCTTCTACTTCAACTGCACCAGCACCTCCATCCGGTGCCACCTCCAGCCGTGATACAAGAAAACAGGCACAACCACCATTATCTGCCAAGAGCGCACCTGCGGGGCCTGCACAGTGTTCTTCTTCTTCCATGGCATCAACAGGGCACACAAGTGATATTATTTGTCGTCGTTGTAAGGGAGGAGGTCATTATGCGAGGGAATGCAAATCTCCGCGTGTGATGATTGCTACCGCGGATGGTGGATATGAGTCCGCTAGTGACTATGATGAGGAGACACTGGCTCTTATTACACGCGAAGAACATGGTGGAGATGATTCTGATCATGAGACGCAATACATGGCTCCTGAAGACGCTGACAGGTATGAATGTTTAGTTGCTCAACGTGTTTTGAGTGTGCAGGTCACACAAGCTGAGCAAAATCAGAGGCACAATTTGTTCCATACCAAGGGAGTTGTGAAGGAACATTCTGTGCGCGTCATAATAGACGGAGGGAGCTGCAACAACTTGGCTAGCATGGAGATGGTGGAGAAGCTTTCTCTCACCACAAGACCACATCCACATCCTTACTACATCCAATGGTTCAACAACAGCGGCAAGGTTAAGGTAACACGTACTGTTCGTGTGCATTTTAGTATCTCTACATATGCTGATTATGTTGATTGTGATGTGGTACCTATGCAAGCATGTTCCTTATTACTTGGTAGACCATGGCAATTTGATAAAAATTCTGTACACCATGGTAGAAACAATCACTATACTCTTGTTCATAAGGATAAAAATATTACTTTGCTTCCTATGACTACTGATTCCATTTTGAAAGATGATATTAATAGAGCTAATAAAGCAAAACAGGAGACGAATAAGAGTGAAAATCAGATTGTGGCAAAAGAATTTGAGCAACAAATGAAGCCTAATAATAAACCATCTAGTGTTGCTTCTGAAATTAAATTGAAAAGTGCATGTTTATTTGCCACCAAATCTGATATTGATGAGCTAGATTTCAGCAAATCTGTTTGCTATGCTTTTGTGTGCAAAGAGGCATTATTTTCATTCGAGGACGTGCCTTCCTCTTTGCCTCCTGCTGTCACTAACATTTTGCAGGAGTTCGCTGACGTCTTTCCACAAGACGTGCCATCGGGATTACCGCCTATTCGAGGGATTGAGCATCAGATTGACTTAATTCCCGGTGCTTCACTGCCAAACCGTGCACCATACCGTACCAATCCAGAGGAGACGAAGGAGATTATGCGCCAAGTACAAGAGCTTCTCGACAAAGGTTATATACGCGAATCCCTTAGTCCTTGTGTTGTTCCTATTATTCTAGTGCCGAAAAAGGATGGTACATCACGTATATGTGTTGATTGTAGAGGCATTAATAATATTACTATTCGTTATCGTCATCCTATTCCTAGGCTAGATGATATGCTTGATGAATTGAGTGGCTCTACAATATTCTCCAAAGTTGATTTGCGTAGTGGCTACCATCAAATTCGTATGAAATTGGGAGATGAATGGAAAACAACATTTAAAACTAAGTTTGGATTATATGAGTGGTTAGTCATGCCTTTTGGGTTAACTAATGCACCTAGTACTTTCATGAGATTAATGAACGAAGTTTTACGTGCTTTCATTGGACGATTTGTGGTAGTTTACTTTGATGACATACTGATTTATAGCAGATCTTTGGAAGAACATTTGGAACATTTACGTGCTGTTTTTATTGCTCTACGTGATGCACGTTTGTTTGGTAACCTTGGGAAGTGCACCTTTTGCACCGACCGAGTATCTTTTCTTGGCTATGTTGTTACTCCACAGGGAATTGAAGTTGACAAAGCCAAGATTGAAGCTATTGAGAGTTGGCCGCAGCCGAAAACGGTCACACAAGTGAGGAGTTTTCTTGGCCTCACTGGATTCTATAGGCGTTTTGTGAGAGATTTCAGCACCATTGCTGCACCTCTCAACGAGCTTACAAAGAAGGATGTGCCTTTTGTTTGGGGTACCGCACAGGAAGAAGCCTTCACGGTATTGAAAGATAAGTTGACACATGCTCCTTTACTCCAACTTCCTGATTTTAATAAGACTTTTGAGCTTGAATGTGATGCTAGTGGAATTGGATTAGGAGGTGTGTTATTACAAGATGGCAAACCTGTTGCATACTTTTCTGAAAAATTGAGTGGGCCTAGTCTGAATTATTCTACTTATGATAAAGAATTATATGCTCTTGTTCGGACTTTAGAAACATGGCAACATTATTTATGGCCCAAAGAATTTGTTATACATTCTGATCATGAATCATTGAAACATATTAAAAGTCAAGCTAAACTGAATCGTAGACATGCTAAATGGGTTGAATTCATTGAGACTTTCCCTTATGTCATTAAACACAAGAAGGGAAAAGAAAATGTTATTGCTAATGCATTGTCTCGTCGCTATACTATGCTTTCACAACTTGACTTCAAAATATTTGGTTTGGAGACCATCAAAGATCAATATGTGCATGATGCTAATTTTAAAGATGTAATGCAGAATTGTAAAGAAGGAAGAATGTGGAACAAGTTTGTCGTTAACGATGGATTTGTGTTTCGTGCTAACAAGCTATGCATTCCAGCTAGCTCCGTTCGTCTTTTGTTGTTGCAGGAGGCGCATGGAGGAGGATTAATGGGACACTTTGGCGTGAAGAAGACGGAGGACGTACTTGCTACACATTTCTTTTGGCCAAAGATGAGACGGGATGTTGAGCGTTTTATTGCTCGATGCACTACATGTCAAAAAGCTAAGTCACGACTCAATCCTCATGGTTTATATATGCCTTTGCCTGTACCTAGTGTTCCTTGGGAGGATATATCTATGGACTTTGTTTTAGGTTTACCTCGAACAAAGAAGGGGAGGGATAGCATATTTGTTGTCGTGGATAGATTCTCGAAAATGGCTCACTTTATACCATGTCATAAAAGCGATGATGCTGTTAATGTTGCTGATTTGTTCTTTCGTGAAATTATTCGCTTGCATGGTGTGCCAAATACTATTGTTTCAGATCGTGATACTAAATTTCTTAGCCACTTTTGGAGATGTTTATGGGCTAAGTTGGGGACTAAACTGCTTTTTAGTACTACTTGTCACCCCCAAACTGATGGACAAACTGAAGTAGTCAATAGAACGTTGTCTACTATGCTTAGGGCTGTTTTGAAGAATAATAAGAAAATGTGGGAGGAATGCTTGCCTCATATTGAATTTGCTTATAATCGTTCATTGCATTCTACTACTAAGATGTGCCCTTTTGAAGTTGTGTATGGTTTCCTACCTCGTGCACCTATTGATTTGTTGCCTCTGCCATCTTCGGAGAAGGTTAATTTTGATGCTAAACAACGTGCTGAATTGATTTTAAAAATGCATGAGTTAACTAAGGAAAACATTGAGCGTATGAATGCTAAATATAAACTTGCTGGAGATAAGGGTAGAAAACATGTTGTGTTTGCACCTGGAGATCTTGTTTGGTTACATTTGCGTAAGGATAGATTTCCTGATTTGCGCAAATCAAAGTTAATGCCACGTGCTGATGGTCCCTTTAAGGTGTTAGAGAAAATAAATGATAATGCATATAAACTTGAGCTGCCTGCAGATTTTGGGGTTAGTCCCACTTTTAACATTGCAGATTTGAAGCCTTATTTGGGTGAGGAAGATGAACTTCCGTCGAGGACGACTTCATTTCAAGAAGGGGAGGATGATGAGGACATCAATACAATTGTTACACCCACAGCCCCTGCTGCTATACATACTGGCCCAATTACTAGAGCTCGTGCACGCCAACTAAATTACCAGGTACTTTCGTTTCTTGGTAATGATTTTAATGTTCATGAGAATATGATGCTGCCTAAATTGGATACATTTGTTTTGCTTACAAATGAAGGGCCTAGCTTGGAGAAGGATGAACATTGGAGCAAGAACAAGCATGGAGATGATGGCATGCGCAAGGGGAACAAGAACGGAGTTACAAGTGATGATTTCAGGACTTTGAAGCCACCATAATGGGTGCATGAAGCCTTGGACGAAATATACAAGATGCCACTTCATAAATTTCGTCCCGAGGCTATTTTAGGTGTTGCGTCACCTTATTATTGGGCCAGGCCCATGTAATTTCGAAATACATAAGTATAGGCTATTTTTAGAGTCCGTATGTGTGGGGAAACAAGAGATAGGGTTGATTTCGGACCCCTCCACCAAGGGCCACGAAATTTGATAGAGGCAAAGGTGTCCCGTCTTTCGATGAGATGGTGGATTTCGCTTTGGTGGAAGTCGACTTTGACGATCCGACTACGAACGTGCAAGGACGTCGCGCCTTAGCAATCGCTAAACCAACTCCGAGAGGTTATTGACCACGCCGGAGCACGATCAACCTGACCACGAGGGTCTGTTTCCTGCGAGCAAACGAAGAACAAGCAAGAAACTAAGATTGCAATCTGGATATTGCGAATATAAGATGAAAGCTTTATTGATCAAGGTGGGGTTCTGTGACGCCTTTGTCTGGTCGTTGAACACAAACGAAGTACGCGAAGTTGCAGCTATGGCGAACTTTTAATCTAAACAAAACCCAAAGTCTAAACGATGCCCTAAGGGCTGTATATATGGAGGAAGAGGGGGGGAATTTTGATGAGGACATCAATACAATTGTTACACCCACAGCCCCTGCTGCTATACATACTGGACCAATTACTAGAGCTCGTGCACGCCAACTAAATTACCAGGTACTTTCGTTTCTTGGTAATGATTCTAATGTTCATGAGAATATGATGCTGCCTAAATTGGATACATTTGTTTTGCTTACAAATGAAGGGCCTAGCTTGGAGAAGGATGAACATTGGAGCAAGAACAAGCATGGAGATGATGGCATGCGCAAGGGAAACAAGAACGGAGTTACAAGTGATGATTTCAGGACTTTGAAGCCACCATAATGGGTGCATGAAGCCTTGGACGAAATATACAAGATGCCACTTCATAAATTTCGTCCCGAGGCTATTTTAGGTGCTGCTTCACCTTATTATTGGGCCAGGCCCATGTAATTTCGAAATACATAAGTATAGGCTATTTTTAGAGTCCGTATGTGTGGGGTCTGATTCCTGCGAGCAAACGAAGAACAAGCAAGAATCTGAGATTGCAATCTGGATATTGCGAATATAAGATGAAAGCTTTATTGATCAAGGTGGGGTTCTGTGACGCCTTTGTCTGGTCGTTGAACACAAACGAAGTACGCGATGTTGCAGCTATGGCGAACTTTAATCTAAACAAAACCTGATGAGGACATGACTACCTTGGATACGACCAAAAATATTACATACATGCATATTTATCAGGTGATTTCTAGTGCAAACTATTCAATAATTTATTTATATGTTATCCAGAACAAAAATACTTCACACACTTTTGTGTTTTGTCTAATTGCAGGTGTATCGGATATTTGTACAATTCACATATGAAGATAAGGGAGAAAGAGATGTTTAAGTGCTGTTCAAAAAGTTCTCTCATGTCACTTTTGGGCCAAGAGAAGATAGAGTCCAAGTCTCTCACGTTCTGGATTCAGATTCGGACTGCACAGACATACCTGATTCAAAACGCCAACAACTTTTTCATACGGACTCCGAATTGGGTGATTCTTTTTTTGTTGGAAACTAGATTTCGTGCTCTTTCCATCCCAATTGGATTCACCTTCAAATTCGTCTGGAGCGTTGAGTTACAGACGAAACAATCTGACGTTATAGCAGAATCCGAGTCAAACTACAAGCCCAGAGGTGTTGCATCACCTCCACTTGGGCCCATGAGCCTTGTACGACCTAGGGTTAGTTTTAGGCTGCCTTGGGACGTCCTCCCACCTCCTTGGCCGCCACCCCTTGCTCCTATATAAGTAGATCCATCTAGTAACTTTTTCCTTGGGATTTGTTTAGTTAAAAGTTAGCCATTGCAACTTCGTGTACTTCGTTTGTGTCCAACGACCAGACCAAGACCGCTTCCGGATCCCCACCATTATCAATACTTCATATATATTTGCAATATTTAGATTGCTTTATCATATTCTTGCTCGTTCTTCGGTTGCTTGCAGGAATAGACCTTCGTGGTCAGGCTGACTGTGCTTCCAGCATCGTCAGTAACCTCAGGAGATTGGTTTAGCGATTGCTAAGGCGCAACGTCGTGCACGTTTGTAGTCGGATTGTCAAAGTCGTCTCCACCAAATCGATAGTTATCATCTCATCGAAAGATCGGGACCCTCGCCTCTATCAAGTGGTATCAGTTTTCAGGTTGCTCGGTGAGAATTTCCAGTTTTCCTAGATTAGATTTATTTTCTTACCTATTGTCCAAGAAAAATCCACAAAAAAGAGTTAGATCTATTCATCCTTTGTCCAAGCCAGTCCGAGCCTTTGCAATTTTCTTTTCATCGTTTGCATAGTTGACTTATCGGTTGCATCGTCGTGTCGAGTTGCTGGTCTTAGTGTCTAGGTCGTTTAGAGTTTCGAGTTCTGTTCACATTAGTCACGTCGCCGCTGCATCATTATCCCTTCCGCTGTCCACCACCCATCCATCAATTTCCTCCACGTGCTACCCACCGTTCATTGTCATAATCATAGTTGAGATCGTTCCCATCTTCGCTTGATCCAATCTACATCTTATCTAGTTTGTTTTGGAAAGAGGGAGAGAGAAAAAACGAGAGAAAAAAAAAGTAAAAAAAAGTCAGAGAAAAAAAAGAAAGAAAAGGAAAAAAAAGTGTGAGAAAAAAAAGTGAGGAGAAAAAAAAACAAAATTCGGATCTATCTAGACTCAATCTCGTAGTTGAATTCGGATTGGAATCTGTTTTGTGCACTGTTCAGTAAAACAGGCATAACTTCCTCATATGAAGTCTGTTTTGGCTCCGCGAGTACTCAAATGGAAGCTAGCAACGAGCCGCATCTAAATAGTTGCAGAAGCTAGTTCAGTATTGATGAGGACATCAATACAATTGTTACACCCACAGCCCCTGCTGCTATACATACTGGACCAATTACTAGAGCTCGTGCACGCCAACTAAATTACCAGGTACTTTCGTTTCTTGGTAATGATTCTAATGTTCATGAGAATATGATGCTGCCTAAATTGGATACATTTGTTTTGCTTACAAATGAAGGGCCTAGCTTGGAGAAGGATGAACATTGGAGCAAGAACAAGAACGGAGTTACAAGTGATGATTTCAGGACTTTGAAGCCACCATAATGTGTGCATGAAGCCTTGGACGAAATATACAAGATGCCACTTCATAAATTTCGTCCCGAGGCTATTTTAGGTGCTGCGTCACCTTATTATTAGGCCAGGCCCATGTAATTTCGAAATACATAAGTATAGGCTATTTTTAGAGTCCGTATGTGTGGGGAAACAAGAGATAGGGTTGATTTCGGACCCCTCCACCAAGGGCCACGAAATCCCCCCCCCCTCTTCCTCCATATATACAGCCCTTAGGGCATCGTTTAGACTTTGGGTTTTGTTTAGAATAAAAGTTCGCCATAGCTGCAACTTCGCGTACTTCGTTTGTGTTCAACGACCAGACAAAGGCGTCACAGAACCCCACCTTGATCAATAAAGCTTTCATCTTATATTCGCAATATCCAGATTGCAATCTCAGTTTCTTGCTTGTTCTTCGTTTGCTCGCAGGAAACAGACCCTCGTGGTCAGGTTGATCGTGCTCCGGCGTGGTCAATAACCTCTCGGAGTTGGTTTAGCGATTGCTAAGGCGCGACGTCCTCGCACGTTCGTAGTCGGATCGTCAAAGTTGACTTCCACCAAAGCGAAATCCACCATCTCATCGAAAGACGGGACACCTTTGCCTCTATCAAGTGGTATCAGATTTCCAGGTTGCTCGGTGAGATTTTACAGTTTTTCGTAGTTTAGATCGAGTCTGTTCTTCATACCTACAGTCCACGAAAAAGCCACAAAAAAAATTAGGGTTAGTTCATCATATCCGAACCAATCTGAGCCTTTGCATAATCTTTTTAGGGTTTTGCTTTGTTGAATTTGCGGTTGCATCGTCGTGTCTAGTTGCTGGTCTTAGAGTCTAGTCTTTTAGAGTTTCGAGTTCTGGTCATAAGTTGTCACGCCGCCGCCGCACCATCATCATCGCCCCTGCCATCTACTGTTGGGGAACGTTGCAGAAAATTAAAATTTTCCTACGGTTTCACCAAGATCCATCTATGAGTTCATCTAAGCAACGAGTCTAGGGAGAGAGTTTGCATCTACATACCACTTGTAGATCGCGTGCGGAAGCTTGCAAGGTGATGATGTAGTCGTACTCGACGTGATCCAAATCACCGATGACCAGCGCCGAACGGACGGCACCTCCGCGTTCAACACACGTACGGGACGGGAGACGTCTCCTCCTTCTTGATCCAGCAAGGGGGAAGGAGAGGTTGATGAAGATCCAGCAGCACGACGGCGTGGTGGTGGATGCAGGGCGTCACAGCAGCAGGGCTTCGCCGAGACTACGAGGGAGAGACGTAACAGGGGGAGGTGGAGGCGCCAGGGGCTGGTGTATGAAGTCCCTCCTCTCCCCCACTATATATAGGGGTGCCAAGGGGGGGCGCCGGCCCTAGTAGATGAGATCTACTAGGGGGGCGGCGGCCTAGGAGAGGTTTCCCTCCCCCCCAAGGCACCTAGGGGTGCCTTCCACCACTAGGACTCCTCCTAGGGGGAAACCCTAGGCGCATGGGCCTATAGGGGCTGGTGCCCTTGGCCCATGATGGCCAAGGCGCACCCCCTATAGCCCATGTGGCCCCCCGGGACAGGTGGCCCCACCCGATGGACCCCCGGGACCCTTCCGGTGGTCCCGGTACAATACCGATAACCCCGAAACTTGTCCCGATGCCCGAAATAGCACTTCCTATATATAATTCTTTACCTCCGGACCATTCCGGAACTCCTCGTGACGTCCGGGATCTCATCCGGAACTCCGAACAACATTCGGGTTTCTGCATATCCATATCTTCATAACCCTAGCGTCACCGAACCTTAAGTGTGTAGACCGTACGGGTTCGGGAGACAAGCAGACATGACCGAGACGCTCTCAGTCAATAACCATCAGCGGGATCTGGATACCCATGATGGCTCCCACATGCTCCTCGATGTTGTCATCGGATGAACCACGATGTCGAGGATTCGATCAAACCCTGTATGCAATTCTCTTTGTCAATCGGTACGTTACTTGCCCGAGACTCGATCGTCGGTATCCCAATACCTTGTTCAGTCTCGTTACCGGCAAGTCACTTTACTCGTACCGTAATGCATGATCCCGTGTCCAACACCTTGGTCACATTGAGCTCAATATGATGATGCATTACCGAGTGGGCCCAGAGATACCTCTCCGTCATACGGAGTGACAAATCCCAGTCTCGATCCGTGTCAACCCAACAGCTACTTTCGGAGATACCTGTAATGCACCTTTATAGTCACCCAGTTACGTTGTGACGTTTGATACACCCAAGGCACTCTTACGGTATCCGGGAGTTACACGATCTCATGGTCGAAGGAAGAGATACTTGACACTTGCAAAGCTCTAGCAAAACGAACTACACGATCTTTTATGCTATGCTTAGGATTGGGTCTTGTCCATCACATCATTCTCCTAATGATGTGATCCCGTTATCAACGACATCCAATGTCCATAGTCAGGAAACCATGACTATCTGTTGATCACAATGAGCTGGTCAACTAGAGGCTTACCAGGGACATAGTGTGGTCTAAGTATTCACATGTGTATTACGATTTCCGGATAATACAGTTATAGCATGAATAAAAGACAATTATCATGAACAATGAAATATAATAATACTTTTATTATTGCCTCTAGGGCATATTTCCAACAGTCTCCCACTTGCACTAGAGTCACTAATCTAGTTACATTGTGATGAATCGAACACCCATAGAGTTCTGGTGTTGATCATGTTTTGCACGCGAGAGAGGTTTAGTCAGCGGATCTGCGACATTCAGATCCGTGTGCACTTTGCAAATCTCTATGTCTCCATCTTGAACATTTTCACGGATGGAGTTGAAACGACGCTTGATGTGCCTGGTCTTCTTGTGAAACCTGGGCTCCTTTGTGAGGGCAATAGCTCCAGTGTTGTCACAGAAGAGTTTGATCGGCCCCGACGCATTGGGTATGACTCCTAGGTCGGTGATGAACTCCTTCACCCAAATCGCTTCATGTGCTGCCTCCGAGGCTGCCATGTACTCCGCTTCACACGTAGATCCCGCCACGACGCTCTGCTTGCAGCTGCACCAGCTTACTGCTCCACCATTCAACATATACACGTATCCGGTTTGTGACTTAGAGTCATCCAGATCTGAGTCGAAGCTAGCGTCGACGTAACCCTTTACGACGAGCTCTTCGTCTCCTCCATAAACGAGAAACATGTCCTTTGTCCTTTTCAGGTACTTCAGGATATTCTTGACCGCTGTCCAGTGTTCCTTGCCGGGATTACTTTGGTATCTTGCTACCAAATTCACGGCAAGGTTTACATCGGGTCTGGTACACAGCATGGCATACATAATAGATCCTATGGCTGAAGCATAGGGGATGACACTTATCTCTTCTTTATCTTTTGCCGTGGTCGGTGACTGAGCTGAGCTCAGTCTCATACCTTGTAACATAGGCAAGAACCCCTTCTTGGACTGATCCATTCTGAATCTCTTCAAAATCTTATCAAGGTATGTGCTTTGTGAAAGACCTATGAGGCGTCTCGATCTATCTCTATAGATCTTGATGCCTAATATATAAGCAGCTTCTCCAAGGTCCTTCATTGAAAAACACTTATTCAAGTAGGCCTTAATGCTGTCCAGAAATTCTATATTATTTCCCATCAGGAGTATGTCATCTACATATAATATGAGAAATGCTACAGAGCTCCCACTCACTTTCTTGTAAACGCAGGCTTCTCCATAAGTCTGCATAAACCCAAACGCTTTGATCATCTCATCAAAGCGAATGTTCCAACTCCGAGATGCTTGCACCAGTCCATAAATGGATCGCTGGAGCTTGCATACTTTGTTAGTGTTTCGAGGATCGACAAAACCTTCCGGCTGCATCATATACAGTTCTTCCTTAAGATGCCCGTTAAGGAATGCTGTTTTGACGTCCATCTGCCATATCTCATAATCATAGTATGCGGCAATTGCTAACATGATTCGGACGGACTTTAGCTTCGCTACGGGAGAGAATGTCTCGTCGTAGTCAATCCCTTGAACCTGTCGATAACCCTTAGCGACAAGTCGAGCTTTATAGATGGTAACATTACCATCCGCGTCCGTCTTCTTCTTAAAGATCCATTTGTTTTCTATCGCTCGCCGATCATCGGGCAAGTCTGTCAAAGTCCATACTTTGTTTTCATACATGGATTCTATCTCGGATTTCATGGCTTCAAGCCATTTGTTGGAATCCGGGCCCGCCATTGCTTCTTCATAGTTCGAAGGTTCATTGTTGTCTAACAACATGATTTCCAGGACAGGGTTGCCGTACCACTCTGGTGCGGAACGTGTCCTTGTGGACCTACGAAGTTCAGCAGTAACTTGATCCGAAGTACCTTGATCATTATCATGGTTTTCCTCTTCAGTTGGTGTGGGCATCACAGGAACGGTTTCCTGTGCTGTGTCACTATCCCGCTCAAGAGGTAGTACTTCATCGAGTTCTACTTTCCTCCCACTTACTTCTTTCGAGAGAAACTCTTTTTCCAGAAAGCATCCGTTCTTGGCAACAAAGATCTTGCCTTCGGATCTTAAGTAGAAGGTATACCCTACAGTTTCCTTAGGGTATCCTATGAATACGCATTTTTCCGACTTGGGTTCGAGCTTTTCAGGTTGAAGTTTCTTGACATAAGCTTTGCATCCCCAAACTTTTAGAAACGACAGCTTAGGTTTCTTTCCAAACCATAATTCATACGGTGTCGTCTCAACGGATTTAGACGGTGCCCTATTTAAAGTGAATGTAGCTGTCTCTAGAGCGTATCCCCAAAATGATAGCGGTAAATCGGTAAGAGACATCATAGACCGCACCATATCCAATAGAGTGCGATTACGACGTTCGGACACACCATTTCGCTGACGTGTTCAAGGCGGCGTGAGCTGCGAAACGATTCCACATTTCTTTAAGTGTGTACCAAATTCGTGACTTAAGTATTCTCCTCCACGATCTGATCGTAAGAATTTTATCTTTCGGTCACGTTGATTCTCCACCTCATTCTGAAATTCCTTGAACTTTTCAAAGGTCTCAGACTTGTGTTTCATTAAATAGACATACCCATATCTACTCAAGTCATCTGTGAGAGTGAGAACATAACGATATCCTCCGCGAGCCTCAACGCTCATTGGACCGCACACATCGGTATGTATGATTTCCAACAAGTTGGTTGCTCGCTCCATTGTTCCGGAGAACGGAGTCTTGGTCATTTTGCCCAAGAGGCATGGTTCGCACGTGTCAAACGATTCATAATCAAGAGACTCTAAAAGTCCATCGGCATGGAGCTTCTTCATGCGCTTGACACCAATGTGACCAAGGCGGCAGTGCCACAAGTATGTGGGACTATCGTTATCAACTTTAAATCTTTTGGCATCTACACTATGAACATGTGTAATATTACGCTCGAGATTCATTAAGAATAAACCATTGACCATCGGAGCATGACCATAAAACATATCTCTCATATAAATCGAACAACCATTATTCTCAGACTTAAATGAGCAGCCATCTCGTATTAAACGAGATCCTGATACAATGTTCATGCTCAAACTTGGCACTAAATAACAATTATTAAGGTTCAAAACTAATCCCGTAGGTAAATGTAGAGGCAGCGTGCCGACGGCGATCACATCGACTCTGGAACCATTCCCGACGCGCATCGTCACCTCGTCCTTTGCCAGTCTTCGTTTATTCCGCAGCTCCTGCTGTGAGTTACAAATATGAGCAACGACACCGGTATCAAATACCCAGGAGTTATTACGATTACTGGTAAGGTACACATCAATCACATGTATATCAAATATACCTTTGGTGTTGCCGGCCTTCTTATCCGCTAAGTATTTGGGGCAGTTCCGCTTCCAGTGACCCTTCCCCTTGCAATAAAAGCACTCAGTCTCAGGCTTGGGTCCATTCTTTGACTTCTTCCCGGTAACTGGCTTACCAGGCGCGGCAACATTTTTGCCGTCCTTCTTGAAGTTCTTCTTACCCTTGCCCTTCTTGAACTTAGTGGTCTTATTGACCATCAACACTTGATGTTCTTTCTTGATTTCAGCCTCTGCTGACTTCAGCATCGAGAACACTTCAGGAATGGTCTTTTCCATTCCCTGCATGTTGTAGTTCATCACAAAGCTCTTGTAGCTTGGTGGGAGCGACTGGAGGATTCTGTCAATGACCGCCTCATCTGGGAGGTTAATGTTCAGCTGGGTCATACGGTTGTGCAACCCAGACATCTTCAGGATGTGCTCACTGACAGAACTGTTTTCCTCCATCTTACAACTGTAGAACTTGTCGGAGGCATCATATCTCTCGACCCGGGCATGAGCTTGGAAAACTAGTTCCAGCTCTTCGAACATCTCATATGCTCCGTGATGCTCAAAACGCTTTTGGAGCCCCGGTTCTAAGCTGTAAAGCATGCCGCACTGAACGAGGGAGTAATCATCAGCGCGAGACTGCCAAGCATTCATAATGTCTTGGTTCTCTGGGACGGGAGCGTCACCTTGCGGTCCTTCTAGGACATATTGTTTCCTGGCAGCTATGAGGATGATCCTCAGGTTCCTGACCCAGTCCGTATAGTTGCTGCCATCATCTTTCAGCTTGGTTTTCTCTAGGAACGCGTTGAAGTTCATGTTGACATTAGCGTTGGCCATTGATCTACAAGACATATTTGCAAAGGTTTTAGACTAAGTTCATGATAATAAAGTTCTAATCAAATTATGAACTCCCACTTAGATTAGACATCCCTTTAGTCATCTAAGTGTTACACGATCCGAGTCGACTAGCCCGTGTCCGATCATCACGTGAGACGGACTAGTCATCGTCGGTGAACATTTTCATGTTGATCGTATCTTCCATATGACTCGTGTTCGACCTTTCGGTCTCCGTGTTCCGAGGCCATGTCTGCACATGCTAGGCTCGTCAAGTTAACCCTAAGTGTTTTCGCTGTGTAAAACTGTCTTACACCCGTTGTATGTGAGCGTAAGAATCCATCACACCCGATCATCACGTGGTGCTTAGAAACGACGAACTGTAGCAACGGTGCACAGTTAGGGGAGAACACTTCTTGAAATTTTATAAGGGATCATCTTATTTGCTACCGTCGTCCTAAGTAAACAAGATGTACATAATAAACATCACATGCAATTATATAGTTGTGACATGATATGGCCAATATCATATAGCTCCATTGATCTTCATCTTCGGGGCTCCATGATCATCTTGTCACCGGCTTGACACCATGATCTCCATCATCATGATCTCCATCATCGTGTCTTCATGAAGTTGTCACGCCAATGACTACTTCTACTTCTATGACTAACGTTTAGCAATAAAGTAAAGTAGTTTACATGACGTTATTCAATGACACGCATGTCATACAAAAAAATAATGACAACTCCTATGGCTCCTGCCGGTTGTCATACTCATCGACATGCAAGTCGTGAATCCTATTACAAAGAACATGATCTCATACATCACAATTCATCATTCATCACAACTTCTGGCCATATCACATCACATGATCAATCGCTGCAAAAACAAGTTAGACGTCCTCTAATTGTTGTTGCATCTTTTACGTGGCTGCAATTGGGTTCTAGCAAGAACGTTTTCTTACCTACGAATCACCACAACGTGATTTTGTCAACTTCTATTTACCCTTCATAAGGGCCCTGTTCATCGATTCCGCTCCAACTAAGGTGGGAGAGACAGACACCCGCCAACCACCTTATGCAACTTGTGCATGTCAGTCGGTGGAACCGGTCTCACGTAAGTGTACGTGTAAGGTTGGTCCGGGCCGCTTCATCCCACAATACCGTTGAGCAAGAAAAGACTAGTAGAGGCAAGTAAGATGACAAAATCCACGCCCACAACAAAGTTGTGTTCTACTCGTGCAAAGAGAACTACGCATAGACCTAGCTCATGATGCCACTGTTGGGGAACGTTGCAGAAAATTAAAATTTTTCCTACGGTTTCACCAAGATCCATCTATGAGTTCATCTAAGCAACGAGTCAAGGGAGAGAGTTTGCATCTACATACCACTTGTAGATCGCGTGCGGAAGCTTGCAAGGTGATGATGTAGTCGTACTCGACGTGATCCAAATCACCGATGACCAGCGCCGAACGGACGACACCTCCGCGTTCAACACACGTACGGGACGGGAGACGTCTCCTCCTTCTTGATCCAGCAAGGGGGAAGGAGAGGTTGATGAAGATCCAGCAGCACGACGGCGTGGTGGTGGATGCAGGGCGTCACAGCAGCAGGGCTTCGCCGAGACTACGAGGGAGAGACGTAACGGGGGGAGGTGGAGGCGCCAGGGGCTGGTGTATGAAGTCCCTCCTCTCCCCCACTATATATAGGGGTGCCAAGGGGGGGCGCCGGCCCTAGTAGATGAGATCTACTAGGGGGGCGGCGGCCTAGGGGAGGTTTCCCTCCCCCCCAAGGCACCTAGGGGTGCCTTCCACCACTAGGACTCCTCCTAGGGGGAAACCCTAGGCGCATGGGCCTATAGGGGCTGGTGCCCTTGGCCCATGATGGCCAAGGCGCACCCCCTACAGCCCATGTGGCCCCCCGCGACAGGTGGCCCCACCCGGTGGACCCCCGGGACCCTTCCGGTGGTCCCGGTACAATACCGATAACCCCGAAACTTGTCCCGATGCCCGAAATAGCACTTCCTATATATAATTCTTTACCTCCGGACCATTCCGGAACTCCTCGTGACGTCCGGGATCTCATCCGGAACTCCAAACAACATTCGGGTTTCTGCATATCCATATCTTCATAACCCTAGCGTCACCGAACCTTAAGTGTGTAGACCCTACGGGTTCGGGAGACAAGCAGACATGACCGAGACGCTCTCAGTCAATAACCATCAGCGGGATCTGGATACCCATGATGGCTCCCACATGCTCCTCGATGTTGTCATCGGATGAACCACGATGTCGAGGATTCGATCAAACCCTGTATGCAATTCCCTTTGTCAATCGGTACGTTACTTGCCCGAGACTCGATCGTCGGTATCCCAATACCTTGTTCAGTCTCGTTACCGGCAAGTCACTTTACTCGTACCGTAATGCATGATCCCGTGTCCAACACCTTGGTCACATTGAGCTCAATATGATGATGCATTACCGAGTGGGCCCAGAGATACCTCTCCGTCATACGGAGTGACAAATCCCAGTCTCGACCCGTGTCAACCCAACAGCTACTTTCGGAGATACCTGTAATGCACCTTTATAGTCACCCAGTTACGTTGTGACGTTTGATACACCCAAGGCACTCTTACGGTATGATAGAGGCGGGGGTGTCCCGATCTTTCGATGAGATGATAACTATCGATTTGGTGGAGATGACTTTGACGATCCGACTACAAACGTGCACGACGTTGCGCCTTAGCAATCGCTAAACCAATCTCCTGAGGTTACTGACGATGCCGGAAGCACGGTCAGCCTGACCACGAAGGTCTATTCCTGCAAGCAATCGAAGAACGAGCAAGAATATGATAAAGCAATCTGAATATTGCAAATATATATGAGGTATTGATAATGGTGGGGATCCGTAAGCGGTCTTGGTCTGGTCGTTGGACACAAACGAAGTACACGAAGTTGCAATGGCTAACTTTTAACTAAACAAATCCCAAGGAAAAGCTACTAGATGGATCTACTTATATAGGAGCAAGGGGTGGCGGCCAAGGAGGTGGGAGGACGTCCCAAGGCAGCCTAAAACTAAATCTAGGTCGTACAAGGCAAATGGGCCCAAGTGGAGGTGATGTAACACCTTTGGACTTGTAGTTTCACTCGGATTCTGCTGCAGCATCAGATTGTTTCGTCCACAACTCAACGCTCCGGACGAATTTGAAGGTGATTCCAATTGGGTTGGAAAGTGCACGAAATCTAGTTTCCAACAGAAAAAGAATCACCCAATTCGGAGTCCGTATGAAAAACTTGTGTGCGTTTTGAGTCAGGTATGTCTGTGCAGTCCGAATCTGAATCCAGAACGTGAGAGACTTGGACTCTATCTTCTCTTGGGCCAAAAGTGACGTGAGAGAACTTTTTGGACATCAAATAAACATCTCTTTCTTCCTTATCTTCATATGTGGATTGTACAAATGTCCCATACACCTGCAATTAGACAAAACACAAAAGTGTGTGAAGTATTTTTGTTCTGGATAACATAAATAGATTATTGAATAGTTTGCACTAGAAATCACCTGACAAATATGCATATATGCAATATTTTTGGTCATATCCAAGGTAGTCATGTCCTCATCATCCTCCCCTTCTTGAAAATAAAGCCGTCCTCGGCGTTGCTTAATCTGAAATGTGGCTAACAAAAGAGACAAGGTGTACATGTTGTATATGTATATGTCATCCATTTTTACTTCCCTTGATTTTTGCATATATGACACATGAATAGATGAGTAACTTGCATAGTTCATAAAATCTAAAGCCAAAAAATTAGCACAAGAACTAGAAGGCATGAAAATATTGCAACTCAGTTTGCACATATAAGTGAAGCTCTTATTCATTTCAAAAGATTGACAATGTTCATCATTAAACCATCCCAACATTGGTGAATAAACCTTACTTGCATCAAATTTACATGCTACAACATGCTTAAATAAGCAAACATGCAATAAGTCATTCAACACAGAATCATCACCAAGATTAGAGGTCATATCAAAATGATTAAACATTGGTTCTTTTGCATCAATAGTTAATTCAATGGGTGCACTCAAAATTGTTGGTATTTCAGTTGTTTGATCACATGGCAAAGTCAAATTATCAACGTAGTCCTCTAAAATAGGTGGTGTGATCAAAGTAGTGGGTAGCTCAGCAGATGGTGCATTCAAATTGACAAGGCATTCATCATTCTCATGTAGAGATGGAAGATCAGTACCTTTGTCATTACCTCTTATGATCAACTCAGATGATGTAGCCACTCTCGGGGGCGATGTGTCACATGGTGGAGGTGATGTAGTCCTGACAACAACGGATGTGGTTGTCATAGTATGCCTAGTAGCTGAAGGAACAATCATATCAACTCTTGGAATGTGCACCGTGCGCTTGTTCTCCTCGTGGCCAACACGTCGTTTTATTTCCTGTTCAGCTTTGCAAGCAAGATGAAACAAATGGTCCATAGGATAACACTATTCATGAATTAGTATCTCTTGAATATCACGGTTTAATCCTCCCCAAAATCTATCCATAAAATCATCTTCACTTTCTTCTAAAGAGGAATGCAACAAGGTAGTTTGTAAATCATCATAATATTTTGTTACAGTTTCACTACCTTGTTTTAAGTGTTGCAACTTCTTAATCATGTCACGAGTATAATAAGCAGGGACGAAAGTATGTCGCATGGCAAGTTTCAAATCATCCCAAGTAGTAGGTATATAATCAGGGTGTAACCGACAATATTCACTCCACCAAACCAAAGCATAACCAGTGAAAGAACCAACCGCAACCTTAACCTTTTTATGTTCATTGAAATTATGGGAAGAAAATATATTTTTTATGTCGAACTCCCATTCAATATATAAAGCAGGTTTAAAACGGCCATTAAATGGTGGTATAGATACATTAACCTGATCATGTGCATTTGGATGTTTGTGCACCTCTCGTGACGGTTGTGGTATTTGCAAAGGTGGTGGCACGTCTCCCGCGATCGACAAAGCCCATGAATTGACTCTGGATCCTGTCATGATTAGTAGAACAAGAAACAAAACCCAAAAATAATGCTCCTATAACTACTAGGATGTGGTGGTAAAACGCTCACAGTAAAGCAAATATCAATGTCTTACAAGTTCTTACCATGCAGCAGGCGGTGATCGGCAACCAGCGGTGTCAAGTAACTCCGAATATTGAGTAAAGCGATTGCCAGGGGAGCGTACGTATACACGGTGTAGAAATATGTGGAGCTGGGTTGGCTATATATGGTAGCAAAAGATTAGCAATAATCAATTCAAAGATGCAATGTTGAATAAATGCTCAACGATGGTACTGTGCTGGTCCTAGGCTAGACCGGACTAGAGACGCGAGCCTAGAACACTAATGAGGTCACGTCGTAGCACAACCAGCATCAATGAAGGATACAAAGTAGCTCTGGACAGCAAGATATAAGTGAAGATCACAACTGCAGTAAAGATAATGATGTGAAACAATAGCCAAGCTGTTTTACTGAATAGTGCACAAAACAGATTCCAATCCGAATTCAGGTACGAGATTGATTCTAGATAGATCCAATTTTTTTCTTCTCTCTTTTTTTCTCACGCTTTTTTTTCTTTTTCTTCTCCCTCTTTTTCTTCTCCCTCTTTTTCTTTTTTTTTCTTTCCTTTTTTCTCTCTTTTTTTTCTTTATCTTCTTTTTCTCCCTCTTTCCAAGACAAACTAGATAAGATGCAGATTCGATCAGGCGAAGATGTGAGTGACCTCAACTATGATTATGACAATAAACAGTGCGTAGCACGTGGTGGAAATTGGTGGATTGGATGGTGGACAGCGGATGGGATAATGATGCAGCGGCTGCGTGACTAATGTGAACAGAACTCGAAACTCTAAAGGAACTAGACACTAAGACCAGCAACTCGACACGGCGATGCAACCGATAATTCAATAATGCAAACAATGAATAGAAAATTGCAAAGGCTCAGACTGGCTTGGATAAAGGATGAACAGATCTAACTTTTTTTTGTGGCTTTTTCTTGGACAATAGGTAAGAAAATAAATCTAATCTAAGAAAAACTGGAAATTCTCACCGAGCAACCTGAAAACTGATACCACTTGATAGAGGCGAGGGTGTCCCGATCTTTCGATGAGATGATAACTATCGATTTGGTGGAGACGACTTTGACGATCCGACTACAAACGTGCACGACGTTGCGCCTTAGCAATCGCTAAACCAATCTCCTGAGGTTACTGACGATGCCGGAAGCACGGTCAGCCTGACCACGAAGGTCTATTCCTGCAAGCAATCGAAGAACGAGCAAGAATATGATAAAGCAATCTGAATATTGCAAATATATATGAGGTATTGATAATGGTGGGGATCCGTAAGCGGTCTTGGTCTGGTCGTTGGACACAAACGAAGTACACGAAGTTGCAATGGCTAACTTTTAACTAAACAAATCCCAAGGAAAAGCTACTAGATGGATCTACTTATATAGGAGCAAGGGGTGGCGGCCAAGGAGGTGGGAGGACGTCCTAAGGCAGCCTAAAACTAAATCTAGGTCGTACAAGGCCAATGGGCCCAAGTGGAGGTGATGTAACACCTTTGGACTTGTAGTTTGACTCGGATTCTGCTGCAGCATCAGATTGTTTCGTCCACAACTCAACGCTCCGGACGAATTTGAAGGTGATTCCAATTGGGTTGGAAAGTGCACGAAATCTAGTTTCCAACAGAAAAAGAATCACCCAATTCGGAGTCCGTATGAAAAACTTGTGTGCGTTTTGAGTCAGGTATGTCTGTGCAGTCCGAATCTGAATCCAGAACGTGAGAGACTTGGACTCTATCTTCTCTTGGGCCAAAAGTGACGTGAGAGAACTTTTTGGACATCAAATAAACATCTCTTTCTTCCTTATCTTCATATGTGGATTGTACAAATGTCCCATACACCTGCAATTAGACAAAACACAAAAGTGTGTGAAGTATTTTTGTTCTGGATAACATAAATAGATTATTGAATAGTTTGCACTAGAAATCACCTGACAAATATGCATATATGCAATATTTTTGGTCATATCCAAGGTAGTCATGTCCTCATCACGGTATCCGGGAGTTACACGATCTCATGGTCGAAGGAAGAGATACTTGACACTTGCAAAGCTCTAGCAAAACGAACTACACGATCTTTTATGCTATGCTTAGGATTGGGTCTTGTCCATCACATCATTCTCCTAATGATGTGATCCCGTTATCAACGACATCCAATGTCCATAGTCAGGAAACCATGACTATCTGTTGATCACAACGAGCTGGTCAACTAGAGGCTTACCAGGGACATAGTGTGGTCTAAGTATTCACACGTGTATTATGATTTCCGGATAATACAGTTATAGCATGAATAAAAGACAATTATCATGAACAATGAAATATAATAATACTTTTATTATTGCCTCTAGGGCATATTTCCAACATCTACCACCACCGCTTATCCGCCACCGCTCCGAATCCGTATCCATATACCACCACCGATCCATATCCCTATACTACCACCGCGACCACCACCGCTGCCATATACCACCACCATATATCCACCACCAATCCGAGTTCCGTGCATATTAGGTTTGTTTTCGAGATCCATCTAGATTCCGATTCGTGTTTCCTTGATGGAGTAGGTTTCAGAAAAAAAAAATCGAAAATGCATTTTTCGAAAAAATTTCTGGCTATCCTATTTTTAGGTGTTTCTGAGTGTTTTGAGACAGGTGCCATTATAGGAAGTTTTTTTTGACCCGTTTCCAGTTTTTGGGTCCGGGCAGTCGAAAAAAAAATTGGTCGAAAAATTTCGTGCCCATCCTGTCAGTTTGAGCTACGAAGAGTTTTGAGACACTCGCCATTATAGTGATTTTTCGCAAAAAAAAAAGCAGCGCAAAAAAAAAGAGCGCAAAAAAAAAGAGCAAAAAAAAATTCGGAGTGTGCTTTTCCCTTGTTTACGTGCCGCGCCGTGACTTTGTTGGTGTTCTAGGCTCGCGTCTATAGCACAGTCTAGCCTAGGACCAGCACAGTACCGTCGTTGAGCGTTTATTCAACTTTGCATCTCTGAATTGATTATTGCTGACCCTTTTTGCTACCATAGTATAAGCCTTCCCAGCTCCACATACATCTACGTCGTGCGTTTGACTCTCCCTGGTAATCGCTCTATCCAAGCTTTGAGAGTTTTGACTACAACGGTTGCCGATCACCGCCTGTTGCTGGGTAAGAACTGGTAAGAATTTGAGTTTTGCTTGACGGATTTGTGACACCCACCACCACCACTTGTTCGTAGTCTGTAGGATCATATTCTTGTGTGTTTCTATTGCTACTAACCATGCCAGGATCACAAGCCGACGAGATTGACTGGGAGAATTTATCGAACAAGGAGCTTCATGATAACTTTCAGCAAATGATGACTGAACAGGTGCAAGATGTGCTGAACAATTTTGAAGAGGCCATGGAGAAGATCACTGGCCTTGAGAAGACGTTCGAAACAAAGCTCGATAACAGATTTAATGAATTGCTCGCGCGTCTTCCACCACCACCACCCGCTGCACCTAACGCACCTCTCCAACAACAACAACAACGACTACCTCCACGTCGCGAAATAGACCTTCGCCGAGCGAGCCGTGTTCCTCTTGCGTTTGGCCAAACTGTTGGTGCTGCTGTTGATACTTCTGTGGCTCCTGCTACTGCTGTTGCTGGTACCCAGGAGGATGATGAGTATGCGGGCGATTATGAGGATGAGGTTGATCAAAATCAGATCTACGAGCAGCCACCAGCACCACCACCAGCAGGTCGACCTCAGGTATATATTCGTAATGGTAGGCCTGCACTACCACCTCAGGTACGCGATGATGTCCATATTCCTAAACTGAAATTGAATATTCCACCATTTGAGGGTAGATATGTTCCTGATATATATCTTACTTGGGAGTTAGAAACTGAACAACGATTTACATGTTTACAATATCCTGAGGAGAGACGAGTTGCTGCTGCTGTTTGTGCTTTCACTAGTTTTGCATGTGTATGGTGGTCTGAACATTGTAGATTATATCCTATTCCAACTACTTGGGCTGCTTTGAAAACTGCTATGCGTACGCGTTGGGTTCCACCATATTATCAACGTGAATTGCTTCAAAAATTGCAGCGTTTAAGACAAGGAAAAAATTCTGTAGAAGAATATTATCAGGAATTACAAACTGGCATGATTAGATGTGGTATTGTTGAGGAGAATGAAGCTATGCTTGCACGTTTTCTGGGTGGATTAAATAGAGAGATTCAGACCATTCTAGACTATAAGGAGTATACTAATATCACTCGTTTATTCTATCTTGCTTGTAAAGCTGAACGTGAAGTGCAGGATCGACAAGCATTGGGGCGAACTAACTTTTCTGCAGGCCGACCTTCATCATGGACGCCACGTGCATCTTCTACTTCAACTGCACCAGCACCTCCATCCGGTGCCACCTCCAGCCGTGATACAAGAAAACAGGCACAACCACCATTATCTGCCAAGAGCGCACCTGCGGGGCCTGCACAGCGTTCTTCTTCTTCCATGGCATCAACAGGGCACACAAGTGATATTATTTGTCGTCGTTGTAAGGGAGGAGGTCATTATGCGAGAGAATGCAAATCTCCGCGTGTGATGATTGCTACCGCGGATGGTGGATATGAGTCCGCTAGTGACTATGATGAGGAGACTTTGGCTCTTATTACACGTGAAGAACATGGTGGAGATGATTCTGATCATGAGACGCAATACATGGCTCCTGAAGACGCTGACATGTATGAATGTTTAGTTGCTCAACGTGTTTTGAGTGTGCAGGTCACACAAGCTGAGCAAAATCAGAGGCACAATTTGTTCCATACCAAGGGAGTTGTGAAGGAACGTTCTGTGCGCGTCATAATAGACGGAGGGAGCTGCAACAACTTGGCTAGCATGGATATGGTGGAGAAGCTTTCCCTCACCACAAGACCACATCCACATCCTTACTACATCCAATGGTTCAACAACAGCGGCAAGGTTAAGGTAACACGTATTGTTCGTGTGCATTTTAGTATCTCTACATATGCTGATTATGTTGATTGTGATGTGGTACCTATGCAAGCATGTTCCTTATTACTTGGTAGACCATGGCAATTTGATAAAAATTCTGTACACCATGGTAGAAACAATCACTATACTCTTGTTCATAAGGATAAAAATATTACTTTGCTTCCTATGACTCCTGATTCCATTTTGAAAGATGATATTAATAGAGCTAATAAAGCAAAACAGGAGACGAATAAGAGTGAAAATCAGATTGTGGCAAAAGAATTTGAGCAACAAATGAAGCCTAATAATAAACCATCTAGTGTTGCTTCTGAAATTAAATTGAAAAGTGCATGTTTATTTGCCACCAAATCTAATATTGATGAGCTAGATTTCAGCAAATCTGTTTGCTATGCTTTTGTGTGCAAAGAGGCATTATTTTCATTCGAGGACGTGCCTTCCTCTTTGCCTCCTGCTGTCACTAACATTTTGCAGGAGTTCGCTGACGTCTTTCCACAAGACGTGCCACCGGGATTACCGCCTATTCGAGGGATTGAGCATCAGATTGACTTAATTCCCGGTGCTTCACTGCCAAACCGTGCACCATACCGTACCAATCCAGAGGAGACGAAGGAGATTATGCGTCAAGTACAAGAGCTTCTCGACAAAGGTTATATACGCGAATCCCTTAGTCCTTGTGCTGTTCCTATTATTCTAGTGCCGAAAAAGGATGGTACATCACGTATGTGTGTTGATTGTAGAGGCATTAGTAATATTACTATTCGTTATCGTCATCCTATTCCTAGGCTAGATGATATGCTTGATGAATTGAGTGGCTCTACAATATTCTCCAAAGTTGATTTACGTAGTGGATACCATCAAATTCGTATGAAATTGGGAGATGAATGGAAAACAGCATTCAAAACTAAGTTTGGATTATATGAGTGGTTAGTCATGCCTTTTGGGTTAACTAATGCACCTAGTACTTTCATGAGATTAATGAACGAAGTTTTACGTGCTTTCATTGGACGATTTGTGGTAGTTTACTTTGATGACATATTGATTTATAGCAGATCTTTGGAAGAACATTTGGAACATTTACGTGCTGTTTTTATTGCTCTACGTGATGCACGTTTGTTTGGTAACCTTGGGAAGTGCACCTTTTGCACCGACCGAGTATCTTTTCTTGGCTATGTTGTTACTCCACAGGAAATTGAAGTTGATAAAGCCAAGATTGAAGCTATTGAGAGTTGGCCGCAGCCCAAAACGGTCACACAAGTGAGGAGTTTTCTTGGCCTCGCTGGATTCTATAGGCGTTTTGTGAGAGATTTCAGCACCATTGCTGCACCTCTCAATGAGCTTACAAAGAAAGATGTGCCTTTTCTTTGGGGTACCGCACAGGAAGAAGCCTTCACGGTATTGAAAGATAAGTTGTGATGAGGACATGACTACCTTGGATATGACCAAAAATATTGCATATATGCATATTTGTCAGGTGATTTCTAGTGCAAACTATTCAATAATCTATTTATGTTATCCAGAACAAAAATACTTCACACACTTTTGTGTTTTGTCTAATTGCAGGTGTATGGGACATTTGTACAATCCACATATGAAGATAAGGAAGAAAGAGATGTTTATTTGCTGTCCAAAAAGTTCTTTCACGTCACTTTTGGCCCAAGAGAAGATAGAGTCCAAGTCTCTCACGTTCTGGATTCAGATTCGGACTACACAGACATACCTGACTCAAAACGCACACAAGTTTTTCATACGGACTCCGAATTGGGTGATTCTTTTTTTGTTGGAAACTAGATTTCGTGCACCTTCCAACCCAATTGGAATCACCTTCAAATTCGTCCGGAGCGTTGAGTTGTGGACGAAACAATCTGATGCTGCAGCAGAATCCGAGTCAAACTACAAGTCCAAAGGTGTTACATCACCTCCACTTGGGCCCATGAGCCTTGTACGACCTAGGGTTAGTTTTAGGCTGCCTTGGGACGTCCTCCCACCTCCTTGGCCGCCACCCCTTGCTCCTATATAAGTAGATCCATCTAGTAGCTTTTTCCTTGGGATTTGTTTAGTTAAAAGTTAGCCAACGCAACTTCGTGTACTTCGTTTGTGTCCAACGACCAGACCAAGACCGCTTACGGATCCCCACCATTATCAATACCTCATATATATTTGCAATATTCAGATTGCTTTATCATATTCTTGCTCGTTCTTCGATTGCTTGCAGGAATAGACCTTCGTGGTCAGGCTGACCGTGCTTCCGGCATCGTCAGTAACCTCAGGAGATTGGTTTAGCGATTGCTAAGGCACAACGTCGTGCACGTTTGTAGTCGGATCATCAAAGTCGTCTCCACCAAATCGATAGTTATCATCTCATCGAAAGATCGGGACACCCTCGCCTCTATCAGGTACCTATGCAAGCATGTTCCTTATTACTTGGTAGACCATGGCAATTTGATAAAAATTCTGTACACCATGGTAGAAATAATCACTATACTCTTGTTCATAAGGATAAAAATATTACTTTGCTTCCTATGACTCCTAATTCCATTTTGAAAGATGATATTAATAGAGCTAATAAAGCACAACAGGAGAAGAATAAGAGCGAAAATCAGATTGTGGCAAAAGAATTTGAGCAACAAATGAAGCCTAATAATAAACCATCTAGTGTTGCTTCTGAAATTAAATTGAAAAGTGCATGTTTATTTGCCACCAAATCTGATATTGATGAGCTAGATTTCAGCAAATCTGTTTGCTATGCTTTTGTGTGCAAAGAGGCATTATTTTCATTCGAGGACGTGCCTTCCTCTTTGCCTCCTGCTGTCACTAACATTTTGCAGGAGTTCGCTGACGTTTTTCCACAAGACGTGCCACCGGGATTACCGCCTATTCGAGGGATTGAGCATCAGATTGACTTAATTCCCGGTGCTTCACTGCCAAACCGTGCACCATACCGTACCAATCCAGAGGAGACGAAGGAGATTATGCGTCAAGTACAAGAGCTTCTCGACAAAGGTTATATACGCGAATCCCATAGTCCTTGTGCTGTTCCTATTATTCTAGTGCCGAAAAAGGATGGTACATCACGTATGTGTGTTGATTGTAGAGGCATTAATAATATTACTATTCGTTATCGTTATCCTATTCCTAGGCTAGATGATATGCTTGATGAATTGAGTGGCTCTACAATATTCTCCAAAGTTGATTTGCGTAGTGGCTACCATCAAATTCGTATGAAATTGGGAGATGAATGGAAAACAGCATCTAAAACTAAGTTTGGATTATATGAGTGGTTAGTCATGCCTTTTGGGTTAACTACTGCACCTAGTACTTTCATGAGATTAATGAACGAAGTTTTACGTGTTTTCATTGGACGATTTGTGGTAGTTTACTTTGATGACATATTGATTTATAGCAGATCTTTGGAGGAACATTTGGAACATTTACGTGTTGTTTTTATTGCTCTACGTGATGCACGTTTGTTTGGTAACCTTGGGAAGTGCACCTTTTGCACCGACCGAGTATCTTTTCTTGGCTATGTTGTTACTCCACAGGGAATTGAAGTTGATAAAGCCAAGATTGAAGCTATTGAGAGTTGGCCGCAGCCCAAAACGGTCACACAAGTGAGGAGTTTTCTTGGCCTCGCTGGATTCTATAGGCGTTTTGTGAGAGATTTCAGCACCATTGCTGCACCTCTCAATGAGCTTACAAAGAAAGATGTGCCTTTTCTTTGGGGTACCGCACAGGAAGAAGCCTTCACGGTATTGAAAGATAAGTTGACACATGCTCCTTTACTCCAACTTCCTGATTTTAATAAGACTTTTGAGCTTGAATGTGATGCTAGTGGAATTGGATTAGGAGGTGTGTTATTACAAGATGGCAAACCTGTTGCATACTTTTCTGAAAAATTGAGTGGGCCTAGTCTGAATTATTCTACTTATGATAAAGAATTATATGCTCTTGTTCGGACTTTAGAAACATGGCAACATTATTTATGGCCCAAAGAATTTGCTATACATTCTGATCATGAATCATTGAAACATATTAAAAGTCAAGCTAAACTGAATCGTAGACATGCTAAATGGGTTGAATTCATTGAGACTTTCCCTTATGTCATTAAACACAAGAAGGGAAAAGAAAATGTTATTGCTGATGCTTTGTCTCGTCGCTATACTATGCTTTCACAACTTGACTTCAAAATATTTGGTTTGGAGACCATCAAAGATCAATATGTGCATGATGCTGATTTTAAAGATGTAATGTATAATTGTAAAGAAGGAAGAATGTGGAACAAGTTTGTTGTTAACGATGGATTTGTGTTTCGTGCTAACAAGCTATGCATTCCAGCTAGCTCCGTTCGTCTTTTGTTGTTGCAGGAGGCGCATGGAGGAGGATTAATGGGACACTTTGGCGTGAAGAAGACGGAGGACGTACTTGCTACACATTTCTTTTGGCCAAAGATGAGACGGGATGTTGAGCGTTTTATTGCTCGCTGCACTACATGTCAAAAAGCTAAGTCACGCCTCAATCCTCATGGTTTATATATGCCTTTGCCTGTACCTAGTGTTCCTTGGGAGGATATATCTATGGACTTTGTTTTAGGTTTACCTCGAACAAAGAAGGGGAGGGATAGCATATTTGTTGTCGTGGATAGATTCTCGAAAATGGCACACTTTATACCATGTCATAAAAGCGATGATGCTGTCAATGTTGCTGATTTGTTCTTTCGTGAAATTATTCGCTTGCATGGTGTGCCAAATACTATTGTTTCAGATCGTGATACTAAATTTCTTAGCCACTTTTGGAGATGTTTATGGGCTAAGTTGGGGACTAAACTGCTTTTTAGTACTACTTGTCACCCCCAAACTGATGGACAAACTGAAGTAGTCAATAGAACGTTGTCTACTATGCTTAGGGCTGTTTTGAAGAATAATAAGAAAATGTGGGAGGAATGCTTGCCTCATATTGAATTTGCTTATAATCGTTCATTGCATTCTACTACTAAGATGTGCCCTTTTGAAGTTGTGTATGGTTTCCTACCTCGTGCACCTATTGATTTGTTGCCTCTTCCATCTTCGGAGAAGGTTAATTTTGATGCTAAACAACGTGCTGAATTGATTTTAAAAATGCATGAGTTAACTAAAGAAAACATTGAGCGTATGAATGCTAAATATAAACTTGCTGGAGATAAGGGTAGAAAACATGTTGTGTTTGCACCTGGAGATCTTGTTTGGTTACATTTGCGTAAGGATAGATTTCCTGATTTGCGCAAATCAAAGCTAATGCCACGTGCTGATGGTCCCTTTAAGGTGTTAGAGAAAATAAATGATAATGCATATAAACTTGAGCTGCCTGCAGATTTTGGGGTTAGTCCCACTTTTAACATTGCAGATTTGAAGCCTTATTTGGGTGAGGAAGATGAACTTCCGTCGAGGACGACTTCATTTCAAGAAGGGGAGGATGATGAGGACATCAATACAATTGTTACACCCACAGCCCCTGCTGCTATACATACTGGACCAATTACTAGAGCCCGTGCACGCCAACTAAATTACCAGGTACTTTCGTTTCTTGGTAATGATTCTAATGTTTATGAGAATATGATGCTGCCTAAATTGGATACATTTGTTTTGCTTACAAATGAAGGGCCTAGCTTGGAGAAGGATGAACATTGGAGCAAGAACAAGCATGGAGATGATGGCATGCGCAAGGGGAACAAGAACGGAGTTACAAGTGATGATTTCAGGACTTTGAAGCCACCATAATGGGTGCATGAAGCCTTGGACGAAATATACAAGATGCCACTTCATAAATTTCGTCCCGAGGCTATTTTAGGTGCTGCGTCACCTTATTATTGGGCCAGGCCCATGTAATTTCGAAATACATAAGTATAGGCTATTTTTAGAGTCCGTATGTGTGCGGAAACAAGAGATAGGGTTGATTTCGGACCCCTCCACCAAGGGCCACGAAATTCCCCCCTCTTCCTCCATATATACAGCCCTTAGGGCATCGTTTAGACTTTGGGTTTTGTTTAGATTAAAAGTTCGCCATAGCTGCAACTTCGCGTACTTCGTTTGTGTTCAACGACCAGACAAAGGCGTCACAGAACCCCACCTTGATCAATAAAGCTTTCATCTTATATTCGCAATATCCAGATTGCACTCTTAGTTTCTTGCTTGTTCTTCGTTTGCTCGCAGGAAACAGACCCTCGTGGTCAGGTTGATCGTGCTCCGGCGTGGTCAATAACCTCTCGGAGTTGGTTTAGCGATTGCTAAGGCGCGACGTCCTCACACGTTCGTAGTCGGATCGTCAAAGTCGACTTCCACCAAAGCGATATCCATCATCTCATCGAAAGACGGGACACCTTTGCCTCTATCAAAAATATTTGGTTTGGAGACCATCAAAGATCAATATGTGCATGATGCTGATTTTAAAGATGTAATGCAGAATTGTAAAGAAGGAAGAATGTGGAACAAGTTTGTCGTTAACGATGGATTTGTGTTTCGTGCTAACAAGCTATGCATTCCAGCTAGCTCCGTTCGTCTTTTGTTGTTGCAGGAAGCGCATGGAGGAGGATTAATGGGACATTTTGGCGTGAAGAAGACGGAGGACGTACTTGCTACACATTTCTTTTGGCCAAAGATGAGACGGGATGTTGAGCGTTTTATTGCTCGCTGCACTACATGTCAAAAAGCTAAGTCACGACTCAATCCTCATGGTTTATATATGCCTTTGCCTGTACCTAGTGTTCCTTGGGAGGATATATCTATGGACTTTGTTTTAGGTTTACCTCGAACAAAGAAGGGGAGGGATAGCATATTTGTTGTCGTGGATAGATTCTCGAAAATGGCACACTTTATACCATGTCATAAAAGCGATGATGCTGTTAATGTTGCTGATTTGTTCTTTCGTGAAATTATTCGCTTGCATGGTGTGCCAAATACTATTTTTTCAGATCGTGATACTAAATTTCTTAGCCACTTTTGGAGATGTTTATGGGCTAAGTTGGGGACTAAACTGCTTTTTAGTACTACTTGTCACCCCCAAACTGATGGACAAACTGAAGTAGTCAATAGAACGTTGTCTACTATGCTTAGGGCTGTTTTGAAGAATAATAAGAAAATGTGGGAGGAATGCTTGCCTCATATTGAATTTGCTTATAATCGTTCATTGCATTCTACTACTAAGATGTGCCCTTTTGAAGTTGTGTATGGTTTCCTACCTCGTGTACCTATTGATTTGTTGCCTCTTCCATCTTCGGAGAAGGTTAATTTTGATGCTAAACAACGTGCTGAATTGATTCTAAAAATGCATGAGTTAACTAAGGAAAACATTGAGCGCATGAATGCTAAATATAAACTTGCTGGAGATAAGGGTAGAAAACATGTTGTGTTTGCACCTGGAGATCTTGTTTGGTTACATTTGCGTAAGGATAGATTTCCTGATTTGCGCAAATCAAAGCTAATGCCACGTGCTGATGGTCCCTTTAAGGTGTTACAGAAAATAAATGATAATGCATATAAACTTGAGCTGCCTGCAGATTTTGGGGTTAGTCCCACTTTTAACATTGCAGATTTGAAGCATTATTTGGGTGAGGAAGATGAACTTCCGTCGAGGACGACTTCATTTCAAGAAGGGGAGGATGATGAGGACATCAATACAATTGTTACACCCACAACCCCTGCTGCTATACATACTGGACCAATTACTAGAGCTCGTGCACGCCAACTAAATTACCAGGTACTTTCGTTTCTTGGTAATGATTCTAATGTTCATGAGAATATGATGCTGCCTAAATTGGATACATTTGTTTTGCTTACAAATGAAGGGCCTAGCTTGGAGAAGGATGAACATTGGAGCAAGAACAAGCATTGAGATGATGGCATGCGCAAGGGAAACAAGAACGGAGTTACAAGTGATGATTTCAGGACTTTGAAGCCACCATAATGGGTGCATGAAGCCTTGGACGAAATATACAAGATGCCACTTCATAAATTTCGTCCCGAGGCTATTTTAGGTGCTGCGTCACCTTATTATTGGGCCAGGCCCATGTAATTTCGAAATACATAAGTATAGGCTATTTTTAGAGTCCGTATGTGTGGGGAAACAAGAGATAGGGTTGATTTCGGACCCCTCCACCAAGGGCCACGAAATTCCCCCGCTCTTCCTCCATATATACAGCCCTTAGGGCATCGTTTAGACTTTGGGTTTTGTTTAGATTAAAAGTTCGCCATAGCTGCAACTTCGCGTACTTCGTTTGTGTTCAACGACCAGACAAAGGCGTCACAGAACCCCACCTTGATCAATAAAGCTTTCATCTTATATTCGCAATATCCAGATTGCAATCTCAGTTTCTTGCTTGTTCTTCGTTTGCTCGCAGGAAACAGACCCTCGGGGTCAGGTTGATCGTGCTCCGGCGTGGTCAATAACCTCTCGGAGTTGGTTTAGCGATTGCTAAGGCGCGACGTCCTCGCACGTTCGTAGTCGGATCGTCAAAGTCGACTTCCACCAAAGCGATATCCATCATCTCATCGAAAGACGGGACACCTTTGCCTCTATCAAGTCGGATCGTCAAAGTCGACTTCCACCAAAGCGAAATCCACCATCTCATCGAAAGACGGGACACCTTTGCCTCTATCAAGTATTTGGCACCTCAACATCAGCTTCTAAATAGGTCTACTGCTATTGTGATCTTCACTTATATCTTGCTGTCCAGAGCTACTTCATATCATTTATTGATGCTAGTTGTGCTACGACGTGACCTCATTAGTGTTCTAGACTCGCGTCTCTAGTTTGGTCTAGCCTAGGACTAGCACAGTACCGTCGTTGAGCGTTTATTCAACATTACATCTCTGAATTGATTATTGCTAATCTTTTGCTACCATATATAGCCAACCCAGCTCCACATATTTCTACACCGTGTATACGTACGTTCCCCTGGCAATCGTTTTACACAATCTTCGGAGTTATTTGACACCGCTGGTTGCCTGTCACCACCTGCCGCATGGTAAGAACTTGTAAGATATTGATATTTGCTTTACTGTGAGCACTTTACAACCACATCCTAGTAGTTCACAGGAACTTTATTCTTGAATTTTGGTTCTTGTTTCCACTAATCATGACAGGTTCCAGAGATAGAAGTTCTTGGATGACGGACACATCTTCACCATCACGAGAGTTGGGACAACACACACAAGCATATGGTCAGGTTATCTCTTTACCATCATTTGAGGGTAGATTTAATCCTGCTATTTATCTAGCTTGGGAGCTTGAAGTAGAACAAGTTTTTAGTCACCATGATTTTTCTGAACTTGAGAGTGATGAGGACATCAATACAATTGTTACACCCACAGCCCCTGCTGCTATACATACTGGACCAATTACTAGAGCTCGTGCACGCCAACTAAATTACCAGGTACTTTCGTTTCTTGGTAATGATTCTAATGTTCATGAGAATATGATGCTGCCTAAATTGGATACATTTGTTTTGCTTACAAATGAAGGGCCTAGCTTGGAGAAGGATGAACATTGGAGCAAGAACAAGCATGGAGATGATGGCATGCGCAAGGGGAACAAGAACGGAGTTACAAGTGATGATTTCAGGACTTTGAAGCCACCATAATGGTGCATGAAGCCTTGGACGAAATATACAAGATGCCACTTCATAAATTTCGTCCCGAGGCTATTTTAGGTGCTGCGTCACCTTATTATTGGGCCAGGCCCATATAATTTCGAAATACATAAGTATAGGCTATTTTTAGAGTCTGTATGTGTGGGGAAACAAGAGATAGGGTTGATTTCGGACCCCTCCACCAAGGGCCACGAAATTCCCCCCTCTTCCTCCATATATACAGTCCTTAGGGCATCGTTTAGACTTTGGGTTTTGTTTAGATTAAAAGTTCGCCATAGCTGCAACTTCGCGTACTTCGTTTGTGTTCAACGACCAGACAAAGGCGTCACAGAACCCCACCTTGATCAATAAAGCTTTCATCTTATATTCGCAATATCCAGATTGCAATCTCAGTTTCTTGCTTGTTCTACGTTTGCTCGCAGGAAACAGACCCTCGTGGTCAGGTTGATCGTGCTCCGGCGTGGTCAATAACCTCTCGGAGTTGGTTTAGCGATTGCTAAGGCGCGACGTCCTCGCACGTTCGTAGTCGGATCGTCAAAGTCGACTGCCACCAAAGTGATATCCATCATCTCATCGAAAGACGGGACACCTTTCCCTCTATCAAGTGGTATCAGATTTCCAGGTTGCTCGGTGAGATTTTACAGTTTTTCGTAGTTTAGATCGAGTCTGTTCTTCATACCTATAGTCCACGAAAAAGCCACAAAAAAAATTTAGGGTTAGTTCATCATATTCGAACCAATCTGAGCCTTTGCATAATCTTTTTAGGGTTTTGCTTTGTTGAATTTGCGGTTGCATCGTCGTGTCTAGTTGCTGGTCTTAGAGTCTAGTCTTTTAGAGTTTCGAGTTCTGGTCATAAGTTGTCACGCTGCCGCCGCACCATCATCATCACCCCTGCCATCTACCACCACCGCTTATCCGCCACCGCTTCGAATCCGTATCCATATACCACCACAGCTGTCATATACCACCACCGCTGCCATCTACCACCATATATCCACCACGCTCCGTTTAGGCCCAAAATTTTTCGAAAACGCATTTTTCGAAAAAATTTCTGGCTATCCTATTTTTAGGTGTTTCTGAGTGTTTTGAGACAGGTGCCATTATAGGAAGTTTTTTTTGACCCGTTTCCAGTTTTTGGGTCCGGGCAGTCGAAAAAAAAAATTGGTCGAAAAAATTTCGTGCGCATCCTATCAGTTTGAGCTATTAAGAGTTTTGAGACACTCGCCATTATAGTGATTTTTCGCAAAAAAAAGCAGCGCAAAAAGAAAAAAAGAGCGCAAAAAAAAGAGGGAAAAAAAATTCCAGAGTATGCTTTCCCTTGTTTACGTGCCGCGCCGTGATTTTGTTGGTGTTCTAGGCTCGCGTCTCTAGCACAGTCTAGCCTAGGACCAGCACAGTACCGTCGTTGAGCGTTTATTCAACTTTGCATCTCTGAATTGATTATTGCTGACCCTTTTTGCTACCATATTATAAGCCTTCCCAGCTCCACATACATCTACGTCGTGCGTTTGACTCTCCCTGGTAATCGCTCTATCCAAGCTTTGAGAGTTTTTGACTACAACGGTTGCCGATCACCGCCTGCTGCTGGGTAAGAACTGGTAAGAATTTGAGATTTGCTTGACGGATTTGTGACACCCACCACCACCTCTTGTTAGTAGTCTGTAGGATCATATTCTTGTGTATTTCTATTGCTGCTAACCATGCCAGGATCACAAGCCGACGAGACTGACTAGGAGAACATGACGAATAAGGATTTGCATGATAAATTTCAGCAAATGATGAGTGGACAGGTGCAAGACGTGCTAAACAGATTTGAAGAGGCCATGGAGAAGATAGATGGCATGGAGAAGACGTTCGAAACAAAGCTCGATAACAAGTTTAATGAATTGCTCGCGCGTCTTCCACCACCACCACCCGCTGCACCTAACGCACCTCTCCAACAACAACAACAACGACTACCTCCACGTCGCGAAATAGACCTCCGCCGAGTGAGCCATGTTCCTCTTACGTTTGGCCAAACTGTTGGTGCTGCTGTTGATACTTCTGTGGCTCCTGCTGTTCATGCGGAGGAGGATGATTATGTTGGAGATTATGAGGATGAGGTTGCTCAAAATCAGAACTACGTGCAACCACCAGCACCACCACCAGCAGGTCGACCTCAGGTATATATTCGTAATGGTAGGCCTGCACCACCACCTCAGGTACGAGATGATGTCCATATTCCTAAATTGAAATTGAATATTCCACCATTTGAGGGTAGATATGTTCCTGATATATATCTTACTTGGGAGTTAGAAACTGAACAACGTTTTACATGTTTACAATATCCCGAGGAGAGACGGGTTGCTGTTGCTGTTTGTGCTTTCACTAGTTTTGCATGTGTCTGGTGGTCTGAACATTGTAGATTATATCCTATTCCAACTACTTGGGCTGCTTTGAAAACCGCTATGCGTACGCGTTGGGTTCCACCATATTATCAACGTGAATTGCTTCAAAAATTGCAACGTTTAAGACAAGGAAAAAATTCTGTAGAAGAATATTATCAGGAATTATAAACTGGCATGATTCGATGTGGTATTGTTGAGGAGAATGAAGCTATGCTTGCACGTTTTCTGGGTGGATTAAATAGAGAGATTCAGACCATTCTAGACTATAAGGAGTATACTAATATCACTCGTTTATTCCATCTTGCTTGTAAAGCTGAACGTGAAGTGCAGGATCGACAAGCATTGGCGCAAACTAACTTTTCTGCAGGCCGACCTTCATCATGGACACCGCGTGCATCTTCTACTTCAACTGCACCAGCACCTCAATCAGGTGCCTCCTACAGCCGTGATACAAGAAAACAGGAACAACCACCATTATCTGCCAAGAGCGCACCTGCCGGGCCTGCACAGAGTTCTTCTTCTTCCAGGGCATCAACAGGGCACACAAGTGATATTATTTGTCGTCGTTGTAAGGGAGGAGGTCATTATGCGAGAGAATGCAAATCTCCGCGTGTGATGATTGCTACCGAGGGTGGTGGATATGAGTCCGCTAGTGACTATGATGAGGAGACATTGGCTCTTATTACACGTGAAGAACATGGTGGAGATGATTCTGATCATGAGACGCAATACATGGCTCCTGAAGACGCTGACAGGTATGAATGTTTAGTTGCTCAACGTGTTTTGAGTGTGCAGGTCACACAAGCTGAGCAAAATCAGAGGCACAATTTGTTCCATACCAAGGGAGTTGTGAAGGAACGTTCTGTGCGCGTCATAATTGACGGAGGGAGCTGCAACAACTTGGCTAGCATGGAGATGGTGGAGAAGCTTTCTCTCACCACAAGACCACATCCACATCCTTACTACATCCAATGGTTCAACAACAGCGGCAAGGTTAAGGTAACACGTACTGTTTGTGTGCTTTTTAGTATCTCTACATATGCTGATTATGTTGATTGTGATGTGGTACCTTTGCAAGCATGTTCCTTATTACTTGGTAGACCATGGCAATTTGATAAAAATTCTGTACACCATGGTAGAAACAATCACTATACTCTTGTTCATAAGGATAAAAATATTACTTTGCTTCCTATGACTCCTGATTCCATTTTGAAAGATGATATTAATAGAGCTAATAAAGCAAAACAGGAGAAGAATAAGAGTGAAAATCAGATTGTGGCAAAAGAATTTGAGCAACAAATGAAGCCTAATAATAAACCATCTAGTGTTGCTTCTGAAATTAAATTGAAAAGTGCATGTTTATTTGCCACCAAATCTGATATTGATGAGCTAGATTTCAGCAAATCTGTTTGCTATGCTTTTGTGTGCAAAGAGGCATTATTTTCATTCGAGGACGTGCCTTCCTCTTTGCCTCCTGCTGTCACTAACATTTTGCAGGAGTTCGCTGACGTTTTTCCACAAGACGTGCCACCGGGATTACCGCCTATTCGAGGGATTGAGCATCAGATTGACTTAATTCCCGGTGCTTCACTGCCAAACCGTGCACCATACCATACCAATCCAGAGGAGAGGAAGGAGATTATGTGTCAAGTACAAGAGCTTCTCCACAAAGGTTATATACGCAATCCCTTAGTCCTTGTGCCGTTCCTATTATTCTAGTGCCAAAAAAGGATGGTACATCACGTATGTGTGTTGATTGTAGAGGCATAAATAATATTACTATTTGTTATCGTCATCCTATTCCTAAGCTAGATGATATGCTTGATGAATTGAGTGGCTCTACAATATTCTCCAAAGTTGATTTGCGTAGTGGCTACCATCAAATTCGTATGAAATTGGGAGATGAATGGAAAACAACATTTAAAACTAAGTTTGGATTATATGAGTGGTTAGTCATGCCTTTTGGGTTAACTAATGCACCTAGTACTTTCATGAGATTAATGAACGAAGTTTTACGTGCTTTCATTGGACGATTTGTGGTAGTTTACTTTGATGACATATTGATTTATAGCAGATCTTTGGAAGAACATTTGGAACATTTACGTGCTGTTTTTATTGCTCTACGTGATCCACGTTTGTTTGGTAACCTTGGGAAGTGCACCTTTTGCACCGACCGAGTATCTTTTCTTGGCTATGTTGTTACTCCACAGGGAATTGAAGTTGATAAAGCCAAGATTGAAGCTATTGAGAGTTGGCCGCAGCCCAAAACGGTCACACAAGTGAGGAGTTTTCTTGGCCTCGCTGGATTCTATAGGCGTTTTGTGAGAGATTTCAGCACCATTGCTGCACCTCTCAATGAGCTTACAAAGAAAGATGTGCCTTTTCTTTGGGGTACCGCACAGGAAGAAGCCTTCATGGTATTGAAAGATAAGTTGACACATGCTCCTTTACTCCAACTTCCTGATTTTAATAAGACTTTTGAGTTTGAATGTGATGCTAGTGGAATTGGATTAGGAGGTGTGTTATTACAAGATGGCAAACCTGTTGCATACTTTTCTAAAAAATTGAGTGGGCCTAGTCTGAATTATTCTACTTATGATAAAGAATTATATGCTCTTGTTCGGACTTTAGAAACATGGCAACATTATTTATGGCCCAAAGAATTTGTTATACATTCTGATCATGAATCTTTGAAACATATTAAAAGTCAAGCTAAACTGAATCGTAAACATGCTAAATGGGTTGAATTCATTGAGACTTTCCGTTATGTCATTAAACACAAGAAGGGAAAAGAAAATGTTATTGCTGATGCATTGTCTCGTCGCTATACTATGCTTTCACAACTTGACTTCAAAATATTTGGTTTGGAGACCATCAAAGATCAATATGTGCATGATGCTGATTTTAAAGATGTAATGCAGAATTGTAAAGAAGGAAGAATGTGGAACAAGTTTGTTGTTAATGATGGATTTGTGTTTCGTGCTAACAAGCTATGCATTCCAGCTAGCTCTGTTCGTCTTTTGTTGTTGCAGGAGGCGCATGGAGGAGGATTAATGGGACACTTTGGCGTGAAGAAGACGGAGGACGTACTTGCTACACATTTCTTTTGGCCAAAGATGAGACGGGATGTTGAGCGTTTTATTGCTCGCTGCACTACATGTCAAAAAGCTAAGTCACGACTCAATCCTCATGGTTTATATATGCCTTTGCCTGTACCTAGTGTTCCTTGGGAGGATATATCTATGGACTTTGTTTTAGGTTTACCTCGAACAAAGAAGGGGAGGGATAGCATATTTGTTATCGTGGATAGATTCTCGAAAATGGCACACTTTATACCATGTCATAAAAGCGATGATGCTGTTAATGTTGCTGATTTGTTCTTTCGTGAAATTATTCGCTTGCATGGTGTGCCAAATACTATTGTTTCAGATCGTGATACTAAAATTCTTAGCCACTTTTGGAGATGTTTATGGGCTAAGTTGGGGACTAAACTGCTTTTTAGTACTACTTGTCACCCCCAAACTGATGGACAAACTGAAGTAGTCAATAGAACGTTGTCTACTATGCTTAGGGCTGTTTTGAAGAATAATAAGAAAATGTGGGAGGAATGCTTGCCTCATATTGAATTTGCTTATAATCGTTCATTGCATTCTACTACTAAGATGTGCCCTTTTGAAGTTTTGTATGTGATGAGAACATGACTACCTTGGATATGACCAAAAATATTGCATATATGCATATTTGTCAGGTGATTTCTAGTGCAAACTATTCAATAATCTATTTGTGTTATCCAGAACAAAAATACTTCACACACTTTTGTGTTTTGTCTAATTGCAGGTGTATGGGACATTTGTACAATCCACATATGAAGATAAGGAAGAAAGAGATGTTTATTTGCTGTCCAAAAAGTTCTCTCACGTCACTTTTGGCCCAAGAGAAGATAGAGTCCAAGTCTCTCACGTTCTGGATTCAGATTCGGACTGCACAGACATACCTGACTCAAAACGCACACAAGTTTTTCATACAGACTCCGAATTGGGTGATTCCTTTTTTGTTGGAAACTAGATTTCGTGCACTTTCCAACCCAAGTGGAATCACCTTCAAATTCGTCCGGAGCGTTGAGTTGTGGACGAAACAATCTGATGCTGCAGCAGAATCCGAGTCAAACTACAAGTCCAAAGGTGTTACATCACCTCCACTTGGGCCCATTGGCCTTGTACGACCTAGATTTAGTTTTAGGCTGCCTTGGGACGTCCTCCCACCTCCTTGGCCGCCACCCCTTGCTCCTATATAAGTAGATCCATCTAGTAGCTTTTCCTTGGGATTTGTTTAGTTAAAAGTTAGCCATTGCAACTTTGTGTACTTCGTTTGTGTCCAACGACCAGACCAAGACCGCTTACGGATCCCCACCATTATCAATACCTCATATATATTTGCAATATTCAGATTGCTTTATCATATTCTTGCTCGTTCTTCGATTGCTTGCAGGAATAGACCTTCGTGGTCAGGCTGACCGTGCTTCCGGCATCGTCAGTAACCTCAGGAGATTGGTTTAGCGATTGCTAAGGCGCAACGTCGTGCACGTTTGTAGTCGGATCATCAAAGTCGTCTCCACCAAATCGATAGTTATCATCTCATCGAAAGATCGGGACCCTCGCCTCTATCAAGTGGTATCAGTTTTCAGGTTGCTCGGTGAGAATTTCCAGTTTTCCTAGATTAGATTTATTTTCTTACCTATTGTCCAAGAAAAAGCCACAAAAAAGAGTTAGATCTATTCATCCTTGGTCCAAGCCAGTCTGAGCCTTTGCAATTTTCTTTTCATTGCTTGCATAGTTGAATTATCGGTTGCATCGTCGTGTCGAGTTGCTGGTCTTAGTGTCTAGTTCGTTTAGAGTTTCGAGTTCTGTTCACATTAGTCACGCCACCGCTGCATCATTATCTCTTCCGCTGTCCACCACCCATCCATCAATTTCCACCACGTGCTACCCACCATTCATTGTCATAATAATAGTTGAGATCGTTCACATCTTCACTTGATCCAATCTACATCTTATCTAGTTTGTTTTGGAAAGAGGGAGAAAAAAAGAGAGAAAAAAACGAGAAAAAAAAGGAGAAAAAAAAGTCAGAGAGAAAAAAAGGAGAGAAAGAAAAAAAAGTGTGAGGAAAAAAAAGAAGAAAAAAAACAAAAAAATCGGCACAAACTTTTTCAGAGGAAAGTTGGAGACAAAGTTGTTGATATATCCTGCTTGGCTGTTGTTTCACCTCATTATCTTTACTGCCGTTGTGATCTTCACTTATATCTTGCTGTCCAGAGCTACTTAGTATCCTTCATTGATGCTAGTTGTGCTACGACGTGACCTCATTAGTGTTCTAGGCTCGCGTCTCTAGTCCGGTCTAGCCTAGGACCAGCACAGTACCGTCGTTGAGCGTTTATTCAACATTGCATCTTTGAATTGATTATTGCTAATCTTTTGCTACCATATATAGCCAACCCAGCTCCACATATTTCTACACCGTGTATACGTACGCTCCCCTGGCAATCGCTTTACTCAATATTCGGAGTTACTTGACACCGCTTGTTGCCGATCACCGCCTGCTGCATGGTAAGAACTTGTAAGACATTGATATTTGCTTTACTGTGAGCGTTTTACCACCACATCCTAGTAGTTATAGGAACATTATTTTTGGGTTTTGTTTCTTGTTCTACTAATCATGACAGGATCCAGAGTCAATTCATGGGCTTTGTCGATCGCGGGAGACGTGCCACCACCTTTGCAAATACCACAACCGTCACGAGAGGTGCACAAACATCCAAATGCACATGATCAGGTTAATGTATCTATACCACCATTTAATGGCCGTTTTAAACCTGCTTTATATATTGAATGTGAGTTCGACATAAAAAATATATTTGCTTCCCATAATTTCGATGAACATAAAAAGGTTAAGGTTGCGGTTGGTTCTTTCACTGGTTATGCTTTGGTTTGGTGGAGTGAATATTGTCGGTTACACCCTGATTATATACCTACTACTTGGGATGATTTGAAACTTGCCATGCGACATACTTTCGTCCCTGCTTATTATACTCGTGACATGATTAAGAAGTTGCAACACTTAAAACAAGGTAGTGAAACTGTAACAAAATATTATGATGATTTACAAACTACCTTGTTGCATTCCTCTTTAGAAGAAAGTGAAGATGATTTTATGGATAGATTTTGGGGAGGATTAAACCGTGATATTCAAGAGATACTAATTCATGAAGAGTGTTATCCTATGGACCATTTGTTTCATCTTGCTTGCAAATGATGAGGACATGACTACCTTGGATATGACAAAAAATATTGCATATATGCATATTTGTCAGGTGATTTCTAGTGCAAACTATTCAATAATCTATTTATGTTATCCAGAACAAAAATACTTCACACACTTTTGTGTTTTGTCTAATTGCAGGTGTATGGGACATTTGTACAATCCACATATGAAGATAAGGAAGAAAGAGATGTTTATTTGCTGTCCAAAAAGTTCTCTCACGTCACTTTTGGCCCAAGAGAAGATAGAGTCCAAGTCTCTCACGTTCTGGATTCAGATTCGGACTGCACAGACATACCTGACTCAAAACGCACACAAGTTTTTCATACGGACTCCGAATTGGGTGATTCTTTTTTTGTTGGAAACTAGATTTCGTGCACTTTCCAACCCAATTGGAATCACCTTCAAATTCGTCCGGAGCGTTGAGTTGTGGATGAAACAATCTGATGCTGCAGCAGAATCCGAGTCAAACTACAAGTCCAAAGGTGTTACATCAACTCCACTTGGGCCCATTGGCCTTGTACGACCTAGATTTAGTTTTAGGCTGCCTTGGGACGTCCTCCCACCTCCTTGGCCGCCACCCCTTGCTCCTATATAAGTAGATCCATCTAGTAGCTTTTCCTTGGGATTTGTTTAGTTAAAAGTTAGCCATTGCAACTTCGTGTACTTCGTTTGTGTCCAACGACCAGACCAAGACCGCTTCTGGATCACCACCATTATCAATACCTCATATATATTTACGATATTCAGATTGCTTTATCATATTCTTGCTCGTTCTTCGATTGCTTGCAGGAATAGACCTTCGTGGTCAGGCTGACCGTGCTTCCGGCATCGTCAGTAACCTCAGGAGATTGGTTTAGCGATTGCTAAGGCGCAACATCGTGCACGTTTGTAGTCGGATCGTCAAAGTCGTCTCCACCAAATCGATAGTTATCATCTCATCGAAAGATCGGGACACCCTCGCCTCTATCACACGACTCAATCCTCATGGTTTATATATGCCTTTGCCTGTACCTAGTGTTCCTTGGGAGGATATATCTATGGACTTTGTTTTAGGTTTACCTCGAACAAAGAAGGGGAGGGATAGCATATTTGTTGTCGTGGATAGATTCTCGAAAATGGCACACTTTATACCATGTCATAAAAGCGATGATGCTGTTAATGTTGCTGATTTGTTCTTTCGTGAAATTATTCGCTTGCATGGTGTGCCAAATACTATTGTTTCAGATCGTGATACTAAATTTCTTAGCCACTTTTGGAGATGTTTATGGGCTAAGTTGGGGACTAAACTGCTTTTTAGTACTACTTGTCACCCCCAAACTGATGGACAAACTGAAGTAGTCAATAGAACGTTGTCTACTATGCTTAGGGCTGTTTTGAAGAATAATAAGAAAATGTGGGAGGAATGCTTGCCTCATATTGAATTTGCTTATAATCGTTCATTGCATTCTACTACTAAGATGTGCCCTTTTGAAGTTGTGTACGGTTTCCTACCTCGTGCACCTATTGATTTGTTGCCTCTTCCATCTTCGGAGAAGGTTAATTTTGATGCTAAACAACATGCTGAATTGATTTTAAAAATGCATGAGTTAACTAAGGAAAACATTGAGCGTATGAATGCTAAATATAAACTTGCTGGAGATAAGGGTAGAAAACATGTTGTGTTTGCACCTGGAGATCTTGTTTGGTTACATTTGCGTAAGGATAGATTTCCTGATTTGCGCAAATCAAAGTTAATGCCACGTGCTGATGGTCCCTTTAAGGTGTTAGAGAAAATAAATGATAATACATATAAACTTGAGCTGCCTGCAGATTTTGGGGTTAGTCCCACTTTTTACATTGCAGATTTGAAGCCTTATTTGGGTGAGGAAGATGAACTTCCGTCGAGGACGACTTCATTTCAATAAGGGGAGGATGATGAGGACATCAATACAATTGTTACACCCACAGCCCCTGCTGCTATACATACTGGACCAATTACTAGAGCTCGTGCACGCCAACTAAATTACCAGGTACTTTCATTTCTTGGTAATGATTCTAATGTTCATGAGAATATGATGCTGCCTAAATTGGATACATTAGTTTTGCTTACAAATGAAGGGCCTAGCTTGGAGAAGGATGAACATTGGAGCAAGAACAAGCATGGAGATGATGGCATGCGCAAGGGGAACAAGAACGGAGTTACAAGTGATGATTTCAGGACTTTGAAGCCACCATAATTGATGAGGACATCACTACCTTGGATATGACCAAAAATATTGCATATATGCATATTTGTCAGGTGATTTCTAGTGCAAACTATTCAATAATCTATTTATGTTATCCAGAACAAAAATACTTCACACACTTTTGTATTTTGTCTAATTGCAGGTGTATGGGACATTTGTACAATCCACATATGAAGATAAGGAAGAAAGAGATGTTTATTTGCTGTCCAAAAAGTTCTCTCACGTCACTTTTGGCCCAAGAGAAGATAGAGTCCAAGTCTCTCACGTTCTGGATTCAGATTCGGACTGCACAGACACACCTGACTCAAAACGCACACAAGTTTTTCATACGGACTCCGAATTGGGTGATTTTTTTGGTTGGAAACTAGATTTCGTGCACTTTCCAACCCAATTGGAATCACCTTCAAATTCGTCCGGAGCGTTGAGTTGTGGACGAAACAATCTGATGCTGCAGCAGAATCCGAGTCAAACTACAAGTCCAAAGGTGTTACATCACCTCCACTTGGGCCCATTGGCCTTGTACGACCTAGATTTAGTTTTACGCTGCCTTGGGACGTCCTCCCACCTCCTTGGCCGCCACCCCTTGCTCCTATATAAGTAGATCCATCTAGTAGCTTTTCCTTGGGATTTGTTTAGTTAAAAGTTAGCCATTGCAACTTCGTGTACTTCGTTTGTGTCCAACGACTAGACCAAGACCGCTTACGGATCCCCACCATTATCAATACCTCATATATATTTGCAATATTCAGATTGCTTTATCATATTCTTGCTCGTTCTTCGATTGCTTGCAGGAATAGACCTTCGTGGTCAGGCTGACCGTGCTTCCAGCATCGTCAGTAACCTCAGGAGATTGGTTTAGCGATTGCTAAGGCGCAACGTCGTTCACGTTTGTAGTCGGATCGTCAAAGTCGTCTCCACCAAATCGATAGTTATCATCTCATCGAAAGATCGGGACCCTCGCCTCTATCAAGTGGTATCAGTTTTCAGGTTGCTCGGTGAGAATTTCCAGTTTTCCTAGATTAGATTTATTTTCTTACCTATTGTCCAAGAAAAAGCCACAAAAAAAAAGTTAGATCTGTTCATCCTTTATCCAAGCCAGTCTGAGCCTTTGCAATTTTCTATTCATTGCTTGCATAGTTGAATTATCGGTTGCATCGTCGTGTCAGTTGCTGGTCTTAGCGTCTAGTTCCTTTAGAGTTTCGAGTTCTGTTCACATTAGTCACGCCGCCACTGCATCATTATCCCTTCCGCTGTCTACCATCCCATCTATTAATTTCCACCACATGCTACGCACTGTTCATTGTCATAATCATAGTTGAGGTCATTCACATCTTCGCCTGATCCAATCTGCATCTTATCTAGTTTGTCTTGGAAAGAAAAAAAAAGAAGATAGAGAAAAAAAAAGAGAAAAAAAGAAAAAAAAGAAAAAGAGAGAGAAGAAAAAAAAGCGTGAGAAAAAAAAGAGAGAAGAAAAAAAATTGGATCTATCTAGAATCAATCTCGTACCTGAATTCGGATTGGAATCTGTTTTGCGCACTGTTCAGTAAAACAGGTGTATCTTCCTCATACGAAGTCCGTTTTGGCTCCGTGAGTACTCAAATTAAAGCTAACGACGAGCTGCATCTAAATAGTTGCAGAAGCTAGTTCAATATTTGACACCTCAAAATCGGCTTCTAAATAGGTCTTTTTGCCCTCCAAAGTTCGTGAACACAGCTTGTTCCAATTTTTCAGGCCAGTTTTAGAATTCTTTGACTCCTCATATTAACTCGGAATTGAGTGATTCTTTTTGCATTGGAAAGCTTGAGTTAGTAGCATTCTTTGAAAGAATTTATCAGAAAATTGTCTCAAACTTTTCAAGAGGAAAGTTGGAGAGAGAGTTGTTGTATATCCTGCTTGGCAGTTGTTTTTCATCATTATCTTCACTGCCGTTGTGATCTTCACTTATATCTTGCTGTCAAGAGCTACTTAGTCCTTCATTGATGCTAGTTGTGCTACGCCGTGACCTCATTAGTGTTCTAGGCTCGCGTCTCTAGTCCGGTCTAGCCTATGACCAGCACAGTATCGTCGTTGAGCGTTTATTCAACATAGCATCTTTGAATTGATTATTGCTAATCTTTTGCTACCATATATAGCCAACCCAGCTCCACATATTTCTACACCGTGTATACGTACGCTCCCCTGGCAATCGCTTTACTCAATATTCGGAGTTACTTGACACCGCTGGTTGCCGATCACCGCCTGCTGCATGGTATGAACTTGTAAGACATTGATATTTGCTTTACTATGAGCGTTTTACCACCACATCCTAGTAGTTATAGGAACATTATTTTTGGGTTTTGTTTCTTGTTCTACTAATCATGACAGGATCCAGAGTTAATTCATGGGCTTTGTCGATCGCGGGAGACGTGCCACCACCTTTGCAAATACCACAACCGTCACGAGAGGTTAATGTAGCATCCAAATGCACATGATCAGGTTAATGTATCTATACCACCATTTAATGGCCGTTTTAAACCTGCTTTATATATTGAATGGGAGTTCGACATAAAAAATATATTTGCTTCCCATAATTTCGATGAACATAAAAAGGTTAAGGTTGCGGTTGGTTCTTTCACTGGTTATGCTTTGGTTTGGTGGAGTGAATATTGTCGGTTACACCCTGATTATATACCTACTACTTGGGATGATTTGGAACTTGCCATGCGACATACTTTCGTCCCTGCTTATTATACTCGTGACATGATTAAGAAGTTGCAACACTTAAAACAAGGTAGTGAAACTGTAACAAAATATTATGATGATTTACAAACTACCTTGTTGCATTCCTCTTTAGAAGAAAGTGAAGATGATTTTATGGATAGATTTTGGGGAGGATTAAACCGTGATATTCAAGAGATACTAATTCATGAAGAGTGTTATCCTATGGACCATTTGTTTCATCTTGCTTGCAAAGCTGAACAGGAAATAAAACGACGTGTTGGCCACGAGGAGAACAAGTGCACGGTGCACATTCCAAGAGTTGATATGATTGTTCCTTCAACTACTAGGCATACTATGACAACCACATCCGTTGTTGTCAGGACTACATCACCTCCACCATGTGACACATCGGCCCCGAGAGTGGTTACATCATCTGAGTTGATCATAAGAGGTAATGACAAAGGTACTGATCTTCCATCTCTACATGAGAATGATGAATGCCTTGTCAATTTGAATGCACCATCTGATGAGCTACCCACTACTTTGATCACACCACCTATTTTAGAGGACTACGTTGATAATTTGACTTTGCCATGTGATCAAACAACTGAAATACCAACAATTTTGAGTGCACCCATTGAATTAACTATTGATGCAAAAGAACCAATGTTTAATCATTTTGATATGACCTCTAATCTTGGTGATGATTCTGTGTTGAATGACTTATTGCATGTTTGCTTATTTAAGCATGTTGTAGCATGTAAATTTGATGCAAGTAAGGTTTATTCACCAATGTTGGGATGGTTTAATGATGAACATTGTCAATCTTTTGAAATGAATAAGAGCTTCACTTATATGTGCAAACTGAGTTGCAATATTTTCATGACTTCTACTTCTTGTGCTAATTTTTTGGCTTTAGATTTTATGAATTATGCAAGTTACTCATCTATTCATGTGTCATATATGCAAAAATCAAGGGAAATAAAAATGGATGACATATACATATACAACATGTACACCTTGTCTCTTTTGTTAGCCACATTTCAGATTAAGCAACGCCGAGGACGGCTTTATTTTCAAGAAGGGGAGGATGATGAGGACATGACTACCTTGGATATGACCAAAAATATTGCATATATGCATATTTGTCAGGTGATTTCTAGTGCAAACTATTCAATAATCTATTTATGTTATCCAGAACAAAAATACTTCACACACTTTTGTGTTTTGTCTAATTGCAGGTGTATGGGACATTTGTACAATCCACATATGAAGATAAGGAAGAAAGAGATGTTTATTTGCTGTCCAAAAAGTTCTCTCACGTCACTTTTGGCCCAAGAGAAGATAGAGTCCAAGTCTCTCACGTTCTGGATTCAGATTCGGACTGCACAGACATACCTGACTCAAAACGCACACAAGTTTTTCATACGGACTCCGAATTGGGTGATTCTTTTTTTGTTGGAAACTAGATTTCGTGCACTTTCCCAACCAATTGGAATCACCTTCAAATTCGTCCGGAGCGTTGAGTTGTGGACGAAACAATCTGATGCTGCAGCAGAATCCGAGTCAAACTACAAGTCCAAAGGTGTTACATCACCTCCACTTGGGCCCATTGGCCTTGTACGACCTAGATTTAGTTTTAGGCTGCCTTGGGACGTCCTCCCACCTCCTTGGCCGCCACCCCTTGCTCCTATATAAGTAGATCCATCTAGTAGCTTTTCCTTGGGATTTGTTTAGTTAAAAGTTAGCCATTGCAACTTCGTGTACTTCGTTTGTGTCCAACGACCAGACCAAGACCGCTTACGGATCCCCACCATTATCAATACCTCATATATATTTGCAATATTCAGATTGCTTTATCATATTCTTGCTCGTTCTTCGATTGCTTGCAGGAATAGACCTTCGTGGTCAGGCTGATCGTGCTTCCGGCATCATCAGTAACCTCAGGAGATTGGTTTAGCGATTGCTAAGGCGCAACGTCGTGCACGTTTGTAGTCGGATCGTCAAAGTCGTCTCCACCAAATCGATAGTTATCATCTCATCGAAAGATCGGGACACCCCCGCCTCTATCAGGTCTAGCCTAGGACCAGCACAGTACCGTCGTTGAGCGTTTATTCAACATTGCATCTTTGAATTGATTATTGCTAATCTTTTGCTACCATATATAGCCAACCCAGCTCCACATATTTCTACACCGTGTATACGTACGCTCCCCTGGCAATCGCTTTACTCAATATTCGGAGTTACTTGACACCGCTGGTTGCCGATCATCGCCTGCTGCATGGTAAGAACTTGTAAGACATTGATATTTGCTTTACTGTGAGCGTTTTACCACCACATCCTAGTAGTTATAGGAACATTATTTTTGGGTTTTGTTTCTTGTTCTACTAATCATGACAGGATCCAGAGTCAATTCATGGGCTTTGTCGATCGCGGGAGACGTGCCACCACCTTTGCAAATACCACAACCGTCACGAGAGGTGCACAAACATCCAAATGCACATGATCAGGTTAATGTATCTATACCACCATTTAATGGCCGTTTTAAACCTGCTTTATATATTGAATGGGAGTTCGACATAAAAAATATTTTTGCTTCCCATAATTTCGATGAACATAAAAAGGTTAAGGTTGCGGTTGGTTCTTTCACTGGTTATGCTTTGGTTTGGTGGAGTGAATATTGTCGGTTACACCCTGATTATATACCTACTACTTGGGATGATTTGAAACTTGCCATGCGACATACTTTCGTCCCTGCTTATTATACTCGTGACATGATTAAGAAGTTGCAACACTTAAAACAAGGTAGTGAAGCTGTAACAAAATATTATGATGATTTACAAACTACCTTGTTGCATTCCTCTTTAGAAGAAAGTGAAGATGATTTTATGGATAGATTTTGGGGAGGATTAAACCGTGATATTCAAGAGATACTAATTCATGAAGAGTGTTATCCTATGGACCATTTGTTTCATCTTGCTTGCAAAGCTGAACAGGAAATAAAACGACGTGTTGGCCACGAGGAGAACAAGCGCACGGTGCACATTCCAAGAGTTGATATGATTGTTCCTTCAACTACTAGGCATACTATGACAACCACATCCGTTGTTGTCAGGACTACATCACCTCCACCATGTGACACATCGCCCCCGAGAGTGGCTACATCATCTGAGTTGATCATAAGAGGTAATGACAAAGGTACTGATCTTCCATCTCTACATGAGAATGATGAATGCCTTGCCAATTTGAATGCACCATCTGATGAGCTACCCACTACTTTGATCACACCACCTATTTTAGAGGACTACGTTGATAATTTGACTTTGCCATGTGATCAAACAACTGAAATACCAACAATTTTGAGTGCACCCATTGAATTAACTATTGATGCAAAAGAACCAATGTTTAATCATTTTGATATGACCTCTAATCTTGGTGATGATTCTGTGTTGAATGACTTATTGCATGTTTGCTTATTTAAGCATGTTGTAGCATGTAAATTTGATGCAAGTAAGGTTTATTCACCAATGTTGGGATGGTTTAATGATGAACATTGTCAATCTTTTGAAATGAATAAGAGCTTCACTTATATGTGCAAACTGAGTTGCAATATTTTCATGCCTTCTACTTCTTGTGCTAATTTTTTGGCTTTAGATTTTATGAACTATGCAAGTTACTCATCTATTCATGTTTCATATATGCAAAAATCAAGGGAAGTAAAAATGGATGACATATACATATACAACATGTACACCTTGTCTCTTTTGTTAGCCACATTTCAGATTAAGCAACGCCGAGGACGGCTTTATTTTCAAGAAGGGGAGGATGATGAGGACATGACTACCTTGGATATGACCAAAAATATTGCATATATGCATATTTGTCAGGTGATTTCTAGTGCAAACTATTCAATAATCTATTTATGTTATCCAGAACAAAAATACTTCACACACTTTTGTATTTTGTCTAATTGCAGGTGTATGGGACATTTGTACAATCCACATATGAAGATAAGGAAGAAAGAGATGTTTATTTGCTGTCCAAAAAGTTCTCTCACGTCACTTTTGGCCCAAGAGAAGATAGAGTCCAAGTCTCTCACGTTCTGGATTCAGATTCGGACTGCACAGACACACCTGACTCAAAACACACACAAGTTTTTCATACGGACTCCGAATTGGGTGATTTTTTTTTGTTGGAAACTAGATTTCGTGCACTTTCCAACCCAATTGGAATCACCTTCAAATTCGTCCGGAGCGTTGAGTTGTGGACGAAACAATCTGATGTTGCAGCAGAATCCGAGTCAAACTACAAGTCCAAAGGTGTTACATCACCTCCACTTGGGCCCATTGGCCTTGTACGACCTAGATTTAGTTTTAGGCTGCCTTGGGACGTCCTCCCACCTCCTTGGCCGCCACCCCTTGCTCCTATATAAGTAGATCCATCTAGTAGCTTTTCCTTGGGATTTGTTTAGTTAAAAGTTAGCCATTGCAACTTCGTGTACTTCGTTTGTGTCCCACGACCAGACCAAGACCGCTTACGGATCCCCACCATTATCAATACCTCATATATATTTGCAATATTCAGATTGCTTTATCATATTCTTGCTCGTTCTTCGATTGCTTGCAGGAATAGACCTTCGTGGTCAGGCTGACCGTGCTTCCAGCATCGTCAGTAACCTCAGGAGATTTGTTTAGCGATTGCTAAGGCGCAACGTCGTTCACGTTTGTAGTCGGATCGTCAAAGTCGTCTCCACCAAATCGATAGTTATCATCTCATCGAAAGATCGGGACCCTCGCCTCTATCAATAATGGGTGCATGAAGCCTTGGACGAAATATACAAGATGCCACTTCATAAATTTCGTCCCGAGGCTATTTTAGGTGCTGCGTCACCTTATTATTGGGCCAGGCCCATGTAATTTCGAAATACATAAGTATAGGCTATTTTTAGAGTCCGTATGTGTGGGGAAACAAGAGATAGGGTTGATTTCGGACCCCTCCACCAAGGGCCACGAAATTCCCCCCTCTTCCTCCATATATACAGCCCTTAGGGCATCGTTTAGACTTTGGGTTTTGTTTAGATTAAAAGTTCGCCATAGCTGCAACTTCGCGTACTTCGTTTGTGTTCAACGACCAGACAAAGGCGTCACAGAACCCCACCTTGATCAATAAAGCTTTCATCTTATATTCGCAATATCCAGAATTGCAATCTCAGTTTCTTGCTTGTTCTTCGTTTGCTCGCAGGAAACAGACCCTCGTGGTCAGGTTGATCGTGCTCCGGCGTGGTCAATAACCTCTCGGAGTTGGTTTAGCGATTGCTAAGGCGCGACGTCCTCGCACGTTCGTAGTCGGATCGTCAAAGTCGACTGCCACCAAAGCGATATCCATCATCTCATCGAAAGACGGGACACCTTTGACTCTATCATATGCTATCCCTCCCCTTCTTTGTTCGAGGTAAACCTAAAACAAAGTCCATAGATATATCCTCCCAAGGAACACTAGGTACAGGCAAAGGCATATATAAACCATGAGGATTGAGTCGTGACTTAGCTTTTTGACATGTAGTGCAGCGAGCAATAAAACGCTCAACATCCCGTCTCATCTTTGGCCAAAAGAAATGTGTAGCAAGTACGTCCTCCGTCTTCTTCACGCCAAAGTGTCCCATTAATCCTCCTCCATGCGCCTCCAGCAACAACAAAAGACGAACGGAGCTAGCTGGAATGCATAGCTTGTTAGCACGAAACACAAATCCATCGTTAACGACAAACTTGTTCCACATTCTTCCTTCTTTACAATTCTGCATTACATCTTTAAAATCAGCATCATGCACATATTGATCTTTGATGGTCTCCAAACCAAATATTTTGAAGTCAAGTTGTGAAAGCATAGTATAGCGACGAGACAATGCATCAGCAATAACATTTTCTTTTCCCTTCTTGTGTTTAATGACATAAGGGAAAGTCTCAATGAATTCAACCCATTTAGCATGTCTACGATTCAGTTTAGCTTGACTTTTAATATGTTTCAAAGATTCATGATCAGAATGTATAACAAATTCTTTGGGCCATAAATAATGTTGCCATGTTTCTAAAGTCCGAACAAGAGCATATAATTCTTTATCATAAGTAGAATAATTCAGACTAGGCCCACTCAATTTTTCAGAAAAGTATGCAACATGTTTGCCATCTTGTAATAACACACCTCCTAATCCAATTCCAGTAGCATCACATTCAAGCTCAAAAGTCTTATTAAAATTAGGAAGTTGGAGTAAAGGAGCATGTGTGAACTTATCTTTCAATACCGAGAAGGCTTCTTCCTGTGCGGTACCCCAAAGAAAAGGCACATCTTTCTTTGTAAGCTCATTGAGAGGTGCAGCAATGGTGCTGAAATTTCTCACAAAACGCCTATAGAATCCAGCGAGGCCAAGAAAACTCCTCACTTGTGTGACCGTTTTGGGCTGCGGCCAACTCTCAATAGCTTCAATCTTGGCTTTATCAACTTCAATTCCCTGTGGAGTAACAACATAGCCAAGAAAAGATACTCGGTCGGTGCAAAAGGTGCACTTCCCAAGGTTACCAAACAAACGTGCATCACGTAGAGCAATAAAAATAACACGTAAATGTTCCAAATGTTCTTCCAAAGATCTGCTATAACTCAGTATATCATCAAAATAGACTACCACAAATCGTCCAATGAAAGCACGTAAAACTTCGTTCATTAGTCTCATGAAAGTACTAGGCGCATTAGTTAACCCAAAAGGCATGACTAACCACTCATATAATCCAAACTTAGTTTTAAATGATGTTTTCCATTCATCCCCCAATTTCATACGAATTTGATGGTATCCACTACGCAAATCAACTTTGGAGAATATTGTAGAGACACTCAATTCATCAAGCATATCATCTAGCCTAGGAATAGGATGACGATAACGAATAGTAATATTATTAATGCCTCTACAATCAACACACATACGTGATGTACCATCCTTTTTCGGCACTAGAATAATAGGAACAACACAAGGACTAAGGGATTCGCGTATATAACCTTTGTCGAGAAGCTCTTGTACTTGACGCATAATCTCCTTCGTCTCCTCTGGATTGGTACAGTATGGTGCATGGTTTGGCAGTGAAGCACCGGGAATTAAGTCAATCTGATGCTCAATCCCTCTAATAGGTGGTAATCCCGGTGGCACGTCTTGTGGAAAGACGTCAGCGAACTCCTGCAAAATGTTAGTGATAGCAGGAGGCAAAGAGGAAGGCACATCCTCGAATGAAAATAATGCCTCTTTGCACACAAAAGCATAGCAAACAGATTTGCTGAAATCTAGCTCATCAATATCAGATTTGGTGGCAAATAAACATGCACTTTTCAATTTAATTTCAGAAGCAACACTAGATGGTTTATTATTAGGCTGCATTTGTTGCTCAAATTCTTTTGCCACAATCTGATTTTCACTCTTATTCTTCTCCTGTTTTGCTTTATTAGCTCTATTAATATCATCTTTCAAAATGGAATCAGGAGTCATAGGAAGCAAAGTAATATTTTTATCCTTATGAACAAGAGTATAGTGATTGTTTCTACCATGGTGTACGGAATTTTTATCAAATTGCCATGGTCTACCAAGTAATAAGGAACATGCTTGCATAGGTACCACATCACAATCAACATAATCAGCATATGTAGAGATACTAAAATGCACACGAACAGTACGTGTTACCTTAACCTTGCCGCTGTTGTTGAACCATTGGATGTAGTAAGGATGTGGATGTGGTCTTGTGGTGAGAGAAAGCTTCTCCACCATCTCCATGCTAGCCAAGTTGTTGCAGCTCCCTCCATCTATGATGACACGCACAGAACGTTCCTTCACAACTCCCTTGGTATGGAACAAATTGTGCCTCTGATGAGGACATCAATACAATTGTTACACCCACAGCCCCTGCTGCTATACATACTGGACCAATTACTAGAGCTCGTGCACGCCAACTAAATTACCAGGTACTTTCGTTTCTTGGTAATGATTCTAATGTTCATGAGAATATGATGTTGCCTAAATTGGATACATTTGTTTTGCTTACAAATGAAGGGCCTAGCTTGGAGAAGGATGAACATTGGAGCAAGAACAAGCATGGAGATGATGGCATGCGCAAGGGGAACAAGAACGGAGTTACAAATGATGATTTCAGGATTTTGAAGCCACCATAATGGGTGCATGAAGCGTTGGACGAATTATACAAGATGCCACTTCATAAATTTTGTCCCGAGGCTATTTTAGGTGCTGCGTCACCTTATTATTGGGCCAGGCCCATGTAATTTCGAGATACATAAGTATAGGCTATTTTTAGAGTCCGTATGTGTGGGGAAACAAGAGATAGGGTTGATTTCGGACCCCTCCACCAAGGGCCACGAAATTCCCCCCTCTTCCTCCATATATACAGCCCTTAGGGCATCGTTTAGACTTTGGGTTTTGTTTAGATTAAAAGTTCGCCATAGCTGCAACTTCGCGTACTTCGTTTGTATTCAACGACCAGACAAAGGCGTCATAGAACCCCACCTTGATCAATAAAGCTTTCATCTTATATTCGCAATATCCAGATTGCAATCTCAGTTTCTTGCTTGTTCTTCGTTTGCTCGCAGGAAACAGACCCTCGTGGTCAGGTTTATCGTGCTCCGGCGTGGTCAATAACCTCTTGGAGTTGGTTTAGCGATTGCTAAGGCGCGACGTCCTCGCACGTTCGTAGTCGGATTGTCAAAGTCGACTGCCACCAAAGCGATATCCATCATCTCATCGAAAGACGGGACACCTTTGCCTCTATCAAGTGGTATCAGATTTCCAGGTTGCTCGGTGAGATTTTACAGTTTTTCGTAGTTTAGATCGAGTCTGTTCTTCATACCTACAGTCCACGAAAAAGCCACAAAAAAAATTAGGGTTAGTTCATCATATCCGAACCAATCTGAGCCTTTGCATAATCTTTTTAGGGTTTTGCTTTGTTGAATTTGCGGTTGCATCGTCGTGTCTAGTTGCTGGTCTTAGAGTATAGTCTTTTAGAGTTTCGAGTTCTGGTCATAAGTTGTCACGCCGCCGCCGCACCATCATCATCGCCCCTGCCATCTACCACCACCGCTTATCCGCCACCGCTCCGAATCCGTATCCATATACCACCACCAATCCGTGTCCATATACCACCACCGATCCATATCCATATACTACCACCGCTACCACCACCGCTGCCATATACCACCACCATATATCCACCACCAATCCGAGTTCCTTGCATATTAGGTTTGTTTTCGGGATCCATCTAATTTCCGATTTGTGTTTCCTTGTCTGAGTAGGTTTCGGATTCCAGCAATCTTTTGCCGTCCGTAGAAGAGGTTGGTTTCCAAAAAAAAAAAAGAGTCCGGAAACCACCCTCCATTTAGGCCCAAAATTTTCGGAAAACGCACTTGACAAAAAAATTTCTGGCTATCCTATTTTTAGGTGTTTCTAAGCGTATTGAGACAGTCGCCGTTATAGAAAGTTTTTTTTTGACCCGTTTCCAGTTTTTGGGTCCGGGCAGTCAAAAAAAAATTGGTCACAAAAATTTCGTGCCCATCCTGTCAGTTTGACCTGGGAAGAGTTTTGAGACACTCGCCATTATAGTGATTTTTCGCAAAAAAAAAGAGAGCAGCGCAAAAAAAACCAGCACAAAAAAAAAGAGCGAAAAAAAAATTCGAGAGTGTGCTTTTCCCTTGTTTTCGTGCAGTGCCGTGATTTTGTTAGTGTTCTAGGCTCGCGTCTCTAGCACGGTCTAGCCTAGGACCAGCACAGTACCGTCGTTGAGCGTTTATTCAACTTTGCATCTCTGAATTGATTATTGCTGACCCTTTTTGCTACCATATTATAAGCCTTCCCAGCTCCACATACATCTACGTCGTGCGTTTGACTTTCCCTGGTAATCGCTCTATCCAAGCTTTGAGAAGTTTTGACTACAACGGTTGCCGATCACCACCTGCTGCTGGGTAAGAACTGGTAAGAATTTGAGGTTTGCTTGACGGGTTTGTGATACACCACCACAACTTCTTAGTAGTCTGTAGGATCATATTCTTGTGTGTTTCTATTGCTGCTAACCATGCCAGGATCACAAGCCGACGAGATTGACTGGGAGAACTTATCGAACAAGGAGCTTCATGATAAGTTTTAGCAAATGATGACTGAACAGGTGCAAGATGTGCTGAACAATTTTGAAGAGGCCATGGAGAAGATTACTGGCCTTGAGAAGACGTTCGAAACAAAGCTCGATAACAGATTTAATGAACTGCTTGCGCGTCTTCCACCACCGGCTGCACCTGTCGCACCTCTGCAACAACAACAACTACGCCCCCTTCCGAATCAGTATGGATGAGCACAGCGTGTTCCTATTGAGCCAGGACAAAATTCTGGTGCCGCTGCTACTGCTGTTGGTGCTTCTTTGGCTCCTGCTACTGCTGCTGCTGGTACCCAGGAGGATGATGATTATGTGGGAGATTATGAGGATGAGGTTGATCAAAATCCGAACTACGTGCAACCACCAGCACCACCACCACCAGGTCGACCTCAGGTATATATTCGTAATGGTAGGCCTGCACCACCACCTCAGGTACGAGATGATGTCCATATTCCTAAACTGAAATTGAATATTCCACCATTTGATGGTAGATATGTTCCTGATATATATCTTACTTGGGAGTTAGAAACTGAACAACGTTTTACATGTTTACAATATCCCGAGGAGAGACGGGTTGCTGCTGCTGTTTGTGCTTTCACTAGTTTTGCATGTGTCTGGTGGTCTGAACATTGTAGATTATATCCTATTCCAACTACTTGGGCTGCTTTGAAAACCGCTATGCGTAGGCGTTGGGTTCCACCATATTATCAACGTGAATTGCTTCAAAAATTGCAGTGTTTAAGACAAGGAAAAAATTCTGTAGAAGAATATTATCAGGAATTACAAACTGGCATGATTCGATGTGGTATTGTTGAGGAGAATGAAGCTATGCTTGCACGTTTTCTGGGTGGATTAAATAGAGAGATTCAGACCATTCTAGACTATAAGGAGTATACTAATATCACTCGTTTATTCCATCTTGCTTGTAAAGCTGAACGTGAAGTGCAGGATCGACAAGCATTGGCGCGAACTAACTTTTCTGCAGGCCGACCTTCATCATGGACACCGCGTGCATCTTCTAATTCAACTGCACCAGCACCTCAATCAGGTGCCTCCTACAGCCGTGATACAAGAAAACAGGAACAACCACCATTATCTGCCAAGAGCGCACCTGCCGGGCCTGCACAGAGTTCTTCTTCTTCCAGGGCATCAACAAGGCACACAAGTGATATTATTTATCGTCGTTGTAAGGGAGGAGGTCATTATGCGAGAGAATGCAAATCTCCGCGTGTGATGATTGCTACCGAGGGTGGTGGATATGAGTCCGCTAGTGACTATGATGAGGAGACACTGGCTCTTATTACACGTGAAGAACATGGTGGAGATGATTCTGATCATGAGACGCAATACATGGCTCCTGAAGATGCTGACAGGTATGAATGTTTAGTTGCTCAACGTGTTTTGAGTATGCAGGTCACACAAGCTGAGCAAAATCAGAGGCACAATTTGTTCCATACCAAGGGAGTTGTGAAGGAACGTTCTGTGCGCGTCATAATAAACGGAGGGAGCTGCAACAACTTGGCTAGCATGGAGATGGTGGAGAAGCTTTCTCTCACCACAAGACCACATCCACATCCTTACTACATCCAATGGTTCAACAACAGCGGCAAGGTTAAGGTAACACGTACTGTTCGTGTGCATTTTAGTATCTCTACATATGCTGATTATGTTGATTGTGATGTGGTACCTATGCAAGCATGTTCCTTATTACTTGGTAGACCATGGCAATTTGATAAAAATTATGTACACCATGGTAGAAACAATCACTATACTCTTGTTCATAAGGATAAAAATATTACTTTGCTTCCTATGACTCCTGATTCCATTTTGAAAGATGATATTAATAGAGCTAATAAAGCAAAACAGGAGAAGAATAAGAGTGAAAATCAGATTGTGGGAAAAGAATTTGAGCAACAAATGAAGCCTAATAATAAACCATCTAGTGTTGCTTCTGAAATTAAATTGAAAAGTGCATGTTTATTTGCCACCAAATCTGATATTGATGAGCTAGATTTCAGCAAATCTGTTTGCTATGCTTTTGTGTGCAAAGAGGCGTTATTTTCATTCGAGGACGTGCCTTCCTCTTTGCCTCCTGCTGTCACTAACATTTTGCAGGAGTTCGCTGACGTTTTTCCACAAGACGTGCCACCGGGATTACCGCCTATTCGAGGGATTGAGCATCAGATTGACTTAATTCCCGGTGCTTCCCTGCCAAACCGTGCACCATACCGTACCAAACCAGAGGAGACGAAGGAGATTATGCGTCAAGTACAAGAGCTTCTCGACAAAGGTTATATACGAGAATCCCTTAGTCCTTGTGCTGTTCCTATTATTCTAGTGCCGAAAAAGGATGGTACATCACGTATGTGTGTTGATTGTAGAGGCATTAATAATATTACTATTCGTTATCGTCATCCTATTCCTAGGCTAGATGATATGCTTGATGAATTGAGTGGCTCTACAATATTCTCCAAAGTTGATTTGCGTAGTGGCTACCATCAAATTCGTATGAAATTGGGAGATGAATGGAAAACAGCATTTAAAACTAAGTTTGGATTATATGAGTGGTTAGTCATGCCTTTTGGGTTAACTAATGCACCTAGTACTTTCATGAGATCAATTAACGAAGTTTTACGTGCTTTCATTGGACGATTTGTGGTAGTTTACTTTGATGACATATTGATTTATAGCAGATCGTTGGAAGAACATTTGGAAAATTTACGTGCTGTTTTTATTGCTCTACGTGATGCATGTTTGTTTGGTAACCTTGGGAAGTGCACCTTTTGCACCGACCGAGTATCTTTTCTTGGCTATGTTGTTACTCCACAGGGAATTGAAGTTGATAAAGCCAAGATTGAAGCTATTGAGAGTTGGCCGCAGCCCAAAACGGTCACACAAGTGAGGAGTTTTCTTGGCCTCGTTGGATTCTATAGGCGTTTTGTGAGAGATTTCAGCACCATTGCTGCACCTCTCAATGAGCTTACAAAGAAAGATGTGCCTTTTCTTTGGGGTACCGCACAGGAAGAAGCCTTCACGGTATTGAAAGATAAGTTGACACATGCTCCTTTACTCCAACTTCCTGATTTTAATAAGACTTTTGAGTTTGAATGTGATGCTAGTGGAATTGGATTAGGAGGTGTGTTATTACAAGATGGCAAACCTGTTGCATACTTTTCTGAAAAATTGAGTGGGCCTAGTCTGAATTATTCTACTTATGATAAAGAATTATATGCTCTTGTTCGGACTTTAGAAACATGGCAACATTATTTAAGGCCCAAAGAATTTGTTATACATTCTGATCATGAATCTTTGAAACATATTAAAAGTCAAGCTAAACTGAATCGTAGACATGCTAAATGGGTTGAATTCATTGAGACTTTCCCTTATGTCATTAAACACAAGAAGGGAAAAGAAAATGTTATTGCTGATGCATTGTCTCGTCGCTATACTATGCTTTCACAACTTGACTTCAAAATATTTGGTTTGGAGACCATCAAAGATCAATATGTGCATGATGCTGATTTTAAAGATGTAATGCAGAATTGTAAAGAAGGAAGAATGTGGAACAAGTTTGTTGTCAACGATGGATTTGTGTTTCGTGCTAACAAGCTATGCATTCCAGTTAGCTCCGTTCGTCTTTTGTTGTTGCAGGAGGCGCATGGAGGAGGATTAATGGGACACTTTGGCGTGAAGAAGACGGAGGACGTACTTGCTACACATTTCTTTTGGCCAAAGATGAGACGGGATGTTGAGCGTTTTATTGCTCGCTGCACTACATGTCAAAAAGCTAAGTCACGACTCAATCCTCATGGTTTATATATGCCTTTGCCTGTACCTAGTGTTCCTTGGGAGGATATATCTATGGACTTTGTTTTAGGTTTACCTCGAACAAAGAAGTGGAGGGATAGCATATTTGTTGTCGTGGATAGATTCTCGAAAATGGCACACTTTATACCATGTCATAAAAGCGATGATGCTGTTAATGTTGCTGATTTGTTCTTTCGTGAAATTATTCGCTTGCATGGTGTGCCAAATACTATTGTTTCAGATCGTGATACTAAATTTCTTAGCCACTTTTGGAGATGTTTATGGGCTAAGTTGGGGACTAAACTGATGGACAAACTGAAGTAGTCAATAGAACGTTGTCTACTATGCTTAGGGCTGTTTTGAAGAATAATAAGAAAATGTGGGAGGAATGCTTGCCTCATATTGAATTTGCTTATAATCGTTCATTGCATTCTACTACTAAGATGTGCCCTTTTGAAGTTGTGTATGGTTTCCTACCTCGTGCACCTATTGATTTGTTGCCTCTTCCATCTTCGGAGAAGGTTAATTTTGATGCTAAACAACATGCTGAATTGATTTTAAAAATGCATGAGTTAACTAAGGAAAACATTGAGCGTATGAATGCTAAATATAAACTTGCTGGAGATAAGGGTAGAAAACATGTTGTGTTTGCACCTGGAGATCTTGTTTGGTTACATTTGCGTAAGGATAGATTTCCTGATTTGCGCAAATCAAAGCTAATGCCGCGTGCTGATGGTCCCTTTAAGGTGTTAGAGAAAATAAATGATAATGCATATAAACTTGAGCTGCCTGCAGATTTTGGGGTTAGTCCCACTTTTAACATTGCAGATTTGAAGCCTTATTTGGGTGAGGAAGATGAACTTCCGTCGAGGACAACTTCATTTCAAGAAGGGGAGGATGATGAGGACATCAATACAATTGTTACACCCACAGCCCCTGCTGCTATACATACTGGACCAATTACTAGAGCTCGTGCACGCCAACTAAATTACCAGGTACTTTCGTTTCTTGGTAATGATTCTAATGTTCATGAGAATATGATGCTGCCTAAATTGGATACATTTGTTTTGCTTACAAATGAAGGGCCTAGCTTGGAGAAGGATGAACATTGGAGCAGGAACAAGCATGGAGATGATGGCATGCGCAAGGGGAACAAGAACGGAGTTACAAGTGATGATTTCAGGACTTTGAAGCCACCATAATGGGTGCATGAAGCCTTGGACGAAATATACAAGATGCCACTTCATAAATTTCGTCCCGAGGCTATTTTAGGTGCTGCGTCACCTTATTATTGGGCCAGACCCATGTAATTTCGAAATACATAAGTATAGGCTATTTTTAGAGTCCGTATGTGTGGGGAAACAAGAGATAGGGTTGATTTCGGACCCCTCCACCAAGGGCCACGAAATTCCCCCCCTCTTCCTCCATATATACAGCCCTTAGGGCATCGTTTAGACTTTGGGTTTTGTTTAGATTAAAAGTTCGCCATAGCTGCAACTTCGCGTACTTCGTTTGTGTTCAACGACCAGACAAAGGCGTCACAGAACCCCACCTTGATCAATAAAGCTTTCATCTTATATTCGCAATATCCAGATTGCAATCTTAGTTTCTTGCTTGTTCTTTGTTTGCTCGCAGGAAACAGACCTTCGTGGTCAGGTTGATCGTGCTCCGGCGTGGTCAATAACCTCTCGGAGTTGGTTTAGCGATTGCTAAGGCGCGACGTCCTCGCACGTTCGTAGTCGGATCGTCAAAGTCGACTTCCACCAAAGCGAAATCCACCATCTCATCGAAAGACGGGACACCTTTGCCTCTATCAGTACTATCATGAGATTAATGAACGAAGTTTTACGTGCTTTCATTGGACGATTTGTGGTAGTTTACTTTGATGACATATTGATTTATAGCAGATCTTTGGAGGAACATTTGGAACATTTACGTGCTGTTTTTATTGCTCTACGTGATGCACGTTTGTTTGGTAACCTTGGGAAGTGCACCTTTTGCACCGACCGAGTATCTTTTCTTGGCTATGTTGTTACTCCACAGGGAATTGAAGTTGATAAAGCCAAGATTGAAGCTATTGAGAGTTGGCCGCAGCCCAAAACGGTCACACAAGTGAGGAGTTTTCTTGGCCTCGCTGGATTCTATAGGCGTTTTGTGAGAGATTTCAGCACCATTGCTGCACCTCTCAACGAGCTTACAAAGAAGGATGTGCCTTTTGTTTGGGGTACCGCACAGGAAGAAGCCTTCACGGTATTGAAAGATAAGTTGACACATGCTCCTTTACTCCAACTTCCTGATTTTAATAAGACTTTTGAGCTTGAATGTGATGCTAGTGGAATTGGATTAGGAGGTGTGTTATTACAAGATGGCATACCTGTTGCATACTTTTCTGAAAAATTGAGTGGGCCTAGTCTGAATTATTCTACTTATGATAAAGAATTATATGCTCTTGTTCGGACTTTAGAAACATGGCAACATTATTTATGGCCCAAAGAATTTGTTATACATTCTGATCATGAATCTTTGAAACATATTAAAAGTCAAGCTAAACTGAATCGTAGACATGCTAAATGGGTTGAATTCATTGAGACTTTCCCTTATGTCATTAAACACAAGAAGGGAAAAGAAAATGTTATTGCTGATGCATTGTCTCGTCGCTATACTATGCTTTCACAACTTGACTTCAAAATATTTGGTTTGGAGACCATCAAAGATCAATATGTGCTTGATGCTGATTTTAAAGATGTAATGCAGAATTGTAAAGAAGGAAGAATGTGGAACAAGTTTGTCGTTAACGATGGATTTGTGTTTCGTGCTAACAAGCTATGCATTCCAGCTAGCTCCGTTCGTCTTTTGTTGTTGCAGGAGGCGCATGGAGGAGGATTAATGGGACACTTTGGCATGAAGAAGACGGAGGACGTACTTGCTACACATTTCTTTTGGCCAAAGATGAGACGGGATGTTGATCGTTTTATTGCTCGATGCACTACATGTCAAAAAGCTAAGTCACGACTCAATCCTCATGGTTTATATATGCCTTTGCCTGTACCTAGTGTTCCTTGGGAGGATATATCTATGGACTTTGTTTTAGGTTTACCTCGAACAAAGAAGGGGAGGGATAGCATATTTGTTGTCGTGGATAGATTCTCGAAAATGGCACACTTTATACCATGTCATAAAAGCGATGATGCTGTTAATGTTGCTGATTTGTTCTTTCGTGAAATTATTCGCTTGCATGGTGTGCCAAATACTATTGTTTCAGATCGTGATACTAAATTTCTTAGCCACTTTTGGAGATGTTTATGGGCTAAGTTGGGGACTAAACTGCTTTTTAGTACTACTTGTCACCCCCAAACTGATGGACAAACTGAAGTAGTCAATAGAACGATGTCTACTATGCTTAGGGCTGTTTTGAAGAATAATAAAAAAATGTGGGAGGAATGCTTGCCTCATATTGAATTTGCTTATAATCGTTCATTGCATTCTACTACTAAGATGTGCCCTTTTGAAGTTGTGTATGGTTTCCTACCTCGTGCACCTATTGATTTGTTGCCTCTTCCATCTTCGGAGAAGGTTAATTTTGATGCTAAACAACGTGCTGAATTGATTTTAAAAATGCATGAGTTAACTAAGGAAAACATTGAGCGTATGAATGCTAAATATAAACTTGCTGGAGATAAGGGTAGAAAACATGTTGTGTTTGCACCTGGAGATCTTGTTTGGTTACATTTGCATAAGGATAGATTTCCTGATTTGCGCAAATCAAAGTTAATGCCACGTGCTGATGGTCCCTTTAAGGTGTTAGAGAAAATAAATGATAATGCATATAAACTTGAGCTGCCTGCAGATTTTGGGGTTAGTCCCACTTTTAACATTGCAGATTTGAAGCCTTATTTGGGTGAGGAAGATGAACTTCCGTCGAGGACGACTTCATTTCAAGAAGTGGAGGATGATGAGGACATCAATACAATTGTTACACCCACAGCCCCTGCTGCTATACATACTGGACCAATTACTAGAGCTCGCGCACGCCAACTAAATTACCAGGTACTTTCGTTTCTTGGTAATGATTCTAATGTTCATGAGAATATGATGCTGCCTAAATTGGATACATTTGTTTTGCTTACAAATGAAGGGCCTAGCTTGGAGAAGGATGAACATTGGAGCAAGAACAAGCATGGAGATGATGGCATGCGCAAGGGGAACAAGAACGGAGTTACAAATGATGATTTCAGGACTTTGAAGCCACCATAATGGGTGCATGAAGCCTTGGACGAATTATACAAGATGCCACTTCATAAATTTTGTCCCGAGGCTATGTTAGGTGCTGCGTCACCTTATTATTGGGCCAGGCCCATGTAATTTCGAAATACATAAGTATAGGCTATTTTTAGAGTCCGTATGTGTGGGGAAACAAGAGATAGGGTTGATTTCGGACCCCTCCACCAAGGGCCACGAAATTCCCCCCTCTTCCTCCATATATACAGCCCTTAGGGCATCGTTTAGACTTTGGGTTTTGTTTAGATTACAAGTTCGCCATAGCTGCAACTTCGCGTACTTCGTTTGTGTCCAACGACCAGACAAAGGCGTCACAGAACCCCACCTTGATCAATAAAGCTTTCATCTTATATTCGCAATATCCAGATTGCAATCTCAGTTTCTTGCTTGTTCTTCGTTTGCTCGCAGGAAACAGACCCTCGTGGTCAGGTTGATCGTGCTCCGGCGTGGTTAATAACCTCTTGGAGTTGGTTTAGCGATTGCTAAGGCGCGACGTCCTCGCACGTTCGTAGTCGGATCGTCAAAGTCGACTGCCACCAAAGCGATATCCATCATCTCATCGAAAGACGGGACACCTTTGCCTCTATCAGCCTCTGATTTTGCTCAGTTTGTGTGACCTGCACACTCAAAACACGTTGAGCAAATAAACATTCATACCTATCAGCGTCTTCAGGAGCCATGTATTGCGTCTCATGATAAGAATCATCTCCACCATGTTCTTCACGTGTAATAAGAGCCAAAGTCTCCTCATCATAGTCACTAGCGGACTCATATCCACCATCCGCGGTAGCAATCATCACACGCGGAGATTTGCATTCTCTCGCATAATGACCTCCTCCCTTACAACGACGACAAATAATATCACTTGTGTGCCCTGTTGATGCTATGGAAGAAGAAGAACGTTGTGTAGGCCCCGCAGGTGCGCTCTTGGCAGATAATGGTGGTTGTGCCTGTTTTCATGTATCACGGCTGGAGGTGGCACCTGATGGAGGTGCTGGTGCAGTTGAAGTAGAAGATGCACGTGGTGTCCATGATGAAGGTCGGCCTGCAGAAAAGTTAGTTCGCCCCAATGCTTGTCGATCCTGCACTTCACGTTCAGCTTTACAAGCAAGATGGAATAAACGAGTGATATTAGTATACTCCTTATAGTATAGAATGGTCTGAATCTCTCTATTTAATCCACCCAGAAAACGTGCAAGCATAGCTTCATTCTCCTCAACAATACCACATCTAATCATGCCAGTTTGTAAATCCTGATAATATTCTTCTACAGAATTTTTCCCTTGTCTTAAACGCTGCAATTTTTGAAGCAATTCACGTTGATAATATGGTGGAACCCAACGCGTACGCATAGCAGTTTTCAAAGCAGCCCAAGTAGTTGGAATAGGATATAATCTACAATGTTCAGACCACCATACACATGCAAAACTAGTGAAAGCACAAACAGCAGCAGCAACTCGTCTTTCCTCAGGATATTGTAAACATGTAAATCGTTGTTCAGTTTCTAACTCCCAAGTAAGATATATATCAGGAATATATCTACCCTCAAATGGTGGAATATTCAATTTCAGTTTAGGAATATGGACATCATCTTGTACCTGAGGTGGTGGTGCAGGCCTACCATTACGAATATATACCTGAGGTCGACGTGCTGGTGGTGGTGCAGGTGGTTGCACGTAGTGCTGATTTTGATCAACCTCATCCTCATAATCTCCCACATAATCATCCTCCTCCGCATCAGCAGCAGGAGCCACAGAAGTATCAACAGCAGCACCAACAGTTTGGCCAAACGCAAGAGGAACACGGCTCGCTCGGCGAAGGTCTGTTTCGCGACGTGGAGGTAGTCGTTGTTGTTGTTGTTGGAGAGGTGCGTTAGGTGCAGCGGGTGGTGGTGGTGGAAGACGCGCGAGCAATTCATTAAACTTGTTATCGAGCTTTGTTTCGAACATCTTCTCCATGCCATCTATCTTCTCCATGGCCTCTTCAAATCTGTTTAGCACATCTTGCACCTGTCCACTCATCATTTGCTGAAATTTATCATGCAAATCCTTATTCGTCATGTTCTCCCAGTCAGTCTCGTCGGCTTGTGATCCTGGTATGGTTAGCAGCAATAGAAACACACAAGAATATGATCCTACAGACTACTAACAAGAGGTGGTGGTGGGTGTCACAAATCCGTCAAGCAAATCTCAAATTCTTACCAGTTCTTACTGATGAGGACATGACTACCTTAGATATGACCAAAAATATTGCATATATGCATATTTGTCAGGTGATTTCTAGTGCAAACTATTCAATAATCTATTTATGTTATCCAGAACAAAAATACTTCACACACTTTTGTGTTTTGTCTAATTGCAGGTGTATGGGACATTTGTACAATCCACATATGAAGATAAGGAAGAAAGAGATGTTTATTTCCTGTCCAAAAAGTTCTCTCACGTCACTTTTGGCCCAAGAGAAGATAGAGTCCAAGTCTCTCACGTTCTGGATTCAGATTCGGACTGCACAGACATACCTGACTCAAAACGCACACAAGTTTTTCATACGGACAACAAATTGGGTGATTCTTTTTTTGTTGGAAACTAGATTTCGTGCACTCTCCAACCCAATTGGAATCACCTTCAAATTCGTCCGGAGCGTTGAGTTGTGGACGAAACAATCTGATGCTGCAGCAGAATCCGAGTCAAACTACAAGTCCAAAGGTGTTACATCACCTCCACTTGGGCCCATTGGCTTTGTACGACCTAGATTTAGTTTTAGGCTGCCTTGGGACGTCCTCCCACCTCCTTGGCCGCCACCCCTTGCTCCTATATAAGTAGATCCATCTAGTAGCTTTTCCTTGGGATTTGTTTAGTTAAAAGTTAGCCATTGCAACTTCGTGTACTTCGTTTGTGTCCAACGACCAGACCAAGACCGCTTCCGGATCCCCACCATTATCAATACTTCATATATATTTGCAATATTCAGATTGCTTTATCATATTCTTGCTCGTTCTTCGATTGCTTGCAGGAATAGACCTTCGTGGTCAGGTTGATCATGCTCCAGCGTGGTCAATAACCTCTCGGAGTTGGTTTAGCGATTGCTAAGGCGCAACGTCGTGCACGTTTGTAGTCGGACCATCAAAGTCGTCTCCACCAAATCGATAGTTATCATCTCATCGAAAGATCGGGACACCCTCGCCTCTATCAAGTCGTATCAGTTTTCAGGTTGCTCGGTGAGAATTTCCAGTTTTCCTAGATTAGATTTATTTCTTACCTATTGTCCAAGAAAAAGCCACAAAAAAGAGTTAGATCTATTCATCCTTGGTCCAAGCCAGTCTGAGCCTTTGCAATTTTCTTTTCATTGCTTGCATAGTTGAATTATCGGTTGCATCGTCGTGTCGAGTTGCTGGTCTTAGTGTCTAGTTCGTTTAGAGTTTCGAGTTCTGTTCACATTAGTCACGCCACCGCTGCATCATTATCTCTTCCGCTGTCCACCACCCATCCATCAATTTCCACCACGTGCTACCCACCATTCATTGTCATAATAATAGTTGAGATCGTTCACATCTTCACTTGATCGAATCTGCATCTTATCTAGTTTATCTTGGAAAGAGGGAGAAAAAGAAGATAAAGAAAAAAAAGAGAGAAAAAAGGAAAGAAAAAAAAAGAAAAAGAGGGAGAAGAAAAAGAAAAAAAAGGCGTGAGAAAAAAAAATAGAGAAAAAAAATTGGATCTATCTAGAATCAATCTCGTACCTGAATTCGGATTGGAATCTGTTTTGCGCACTGTTCAGTAAAACAGGTGTATCTTCCTCATACGAAGTCCGTTTTGGCTCCGTGAGTACTCAAATTGAAGATAGCGACGAGCCACATCTAAATAGTTGCAGAAGCTAGTTCAATATTTGACACCTCAAAATCGGCTTCTAAATAGGTCTTTTTGCCCTCCGAAGTTCGTGAACACACCTTGTTCCAATTTTTTAGGCCAGTTTTAGAATTCTTTGACTCCTCATATCAACTCGGAATTGAGTGATTCTTTCTCCATTGGAAAGCTTGAGTTAGTAGCATTCTTTGAAAGAATTTATCAGAAAATTGTCTCAAACTTTTCAAGAGGAAAGTTGGAGAGAGAGTTGTTGTATATCCTCCTTGGCAGTTGTTTTTCATCATTATCTTCACTTCCGTTGTGATCTTTGATGGGGTTATGTACCTAGGGTAGGGTCATGGACCTGATCCAAGTAACTTACCCCAGGACATCCTTAGAAGAGGTCGCCTTCCAGTCGACCAACGAGGATTCACTCGACTGGCCTGAAGGACTCGACCACGAAGACTCACTCGACCACCAGGAGGTCAAGAGGCACTCTGCACTGCAACGGCCTGTAATCAAGTAGACTTTATGATAGTAAAGGCCTTTATGTGGGGCGTTACCAGTAACGCCCCAGACTTAACTCACCTTAAACCCTCTCCTACGTGGGCTGGCTGGGGTCCTGGCGCACTCTATATAAGCCACCCCCCTCCACAGGCAGAGGGGTTCGGCACCTTGTAATTCATACATTCATAATCCACTCGACCGCCTCCGGGCTCCGAGACGTAGGGCTGTTACTTCTTCCGAGAAGGGCCTGAACTCGTACATCCTTTGTGCTTACAACCTCTCCATAGCTAGGACCTTGCCTCTCCATACCTACCCCCCACTCTACTGTCAGGCTTAGAACCACGACA